>NW_008590062.1:0-20114 GCF_000691845.1 Merops nubicus
TCTCTTCCAACCTAATGGATTCTATGAAACTGGTTTTGATACAACCTACCATATCTGTAAAGCCTCACTCAAACAACACAGATAAACGTTTCACCTCTCACAGTACTTTTACAAGCTTCAGCAGATGTTTTTAGTTAAAAGAGAACATGCTGAGAAACACCTAAGTCAGACAGCATTTATTTGGTCTTTTTCCAAATTATCAAACCTCAAGTTGAGGCAACCACATTCATGAGGAGTTAGAGCATCTCAGGTGAGCGAACACAGCCAGCCAACACTGCTCTGCAAGAGAACACCATGAGCCATCCCCACATCCCCGTTTCAAAGCACTGCCCAGGCATAGAGCTTTGTGGCAGATGAGGAGATCACAGAGGCAGGAGCAAGCCTAGACATTTCTTGGAGATTTTTGCTTCTGTGCCATGAACTTGGCTAAATAAAAATGTAGTAATAGTTAACTTCTTTTCTCCTTTTTTTTAATAAAAGCTGAAAATGGAGTGTGCTGCCCAGCTAACCCAACCAAGATCTATGCTTACAGGAAAAGCAAATCTTAGTCAAAAATTTTATGAGTGTTTCAAGTGGAGTAGGTTGCAAGCCAAATCTTTTCTTTCATTTTGTTTTCTAGCCTCCTTTTCACCAGCTGAGAACAGAAACTAGAAAGCCAGAACACCATAAGAATTCTTTATCTTACACAACTTCTGAACACATACGAGTAGCAGGCATGGGAAACGTGACTCCAGCCAGCTTTTCATAAGGTTTCCTTACAGTTTTTCAACATAAAAAGAAGGTACAACTCAATGGCCTTACTTACAGACATGCTTATGTTCCATTTGACTCCACCAAGTAAAGCTTGGAGAAGAAATAATAATGCAGGAAAACACTGTATAACTAATAGGAAGAAAGACCTCAAAGTTCACTGTTTACAAATGAAACAGTGATAGACAAGTATCACTAGCATATGAAAAAAATAAAGCCTTTGTTGAGTACCTTCAGGTTGAAATTCAATAAAGCAACAACCACAGCCCCTACAAAGAGCCTCCTTGCCCTCCCTCCACCATTTATATTGGCGACCAGCCCCAGTTACTGGGGACTCCAGCTGTGGACAGGGTGGGGCACAGAGGTGGCACCAGCCCCTCCCCAGATGCAGGCACTTCAACTGGGCTGTGCCTGCGGCACCACAAACCCAAACAGCACTGCAAGGGTTCAGTTCAGGCCTGGGAGAGACAAATAATGCTCATTGCAATGTTTCATTGTAATTGAAATCTCAACACAGTTAAGTCAGGCAGCCGTAGAAATTTCATCAAGGAAATATACAAAAGTAAGCTTTGCTGGTCAGAAACTTTAATAATACACGTTTTAATGAACCAATTCCAACTGCTTTTCAACAAATACCCTACTAAAGCTTCTGAATGTCTTCAACAATCTTTAAAAACACAGTAGTTGCACATATCAAGTAATAACTTGCCCACCTACCTGGTCTAAGGTGTGGTTACTTCTCTGGCCATTTGGCTGACCCATGTGTCTGCATTGCTTTAATCAAACTGGAGTAAAAGTGACTGAATTAGCCAGACAACCTGTATTCACTCACACCAACATCTTTCAAGATTTGAAGGAGCTGAATGAACTTCATTAACCTAGTCATCCATAGGGAGGTGAACAGTAGTTCAATGTTTCAGAGTAGCAAAAGCAAAAACAAATAAAGTCCCTGTCACTCAGTGAAAGGCACCACAAATGGTGTATAGGCAATAATAATTTTTAAATTAGCTAGCTGGTCTGGTGTAACTGCATGGTGTCATTGTGAATAATTCAACTCAATGACCATAATACTTAAAAAAAAAAAAAAGAAAAGCAAATAGAGGGTTTGGAACTTGGGATGGGAAAACAGAAAACCTCATTATATGATCCCTATCACTCTAAAAGAATAAAAGAGGGGAAAAAAAATCAGGAATGATGAACAGAAAGTGTTCCTCTATGAAAAAAGACTTTGTGCACCAGGCCTCTGTTGCCTGGAGAAGAGATCACTGAGGGCAGATTGGACTGTAGCCTGTAACATAATAAATGACACAAGTAAGGGAGGAAATATTCATTGCTTCTCCAATGCTTTCCTTCTAGAAGCAGGGAAATTTGGATAAAATTATTTGAGGTAACATAATTAAACCGAAAAATTCAACACAGTAGATTGCAATTCATAGTCACTGGATATTCTAGCTATCAAAAGAATAAATGAGATCAAAACCAACTACAAAAACCACATTTAAAAAAAAAATATCCAAGAAGGGTTATTAATCACAAATCTACAACCCTAGTTCAGGAAGTCCCAAAGCACAGAAGTAGCCAGAAGCAAAAGATGATGCCAGCCAAAGTCTGTTTGCCTGTCTTTAATATCTCTTCCCTCCATAAACTGTTGTTGGAGAGAAGGTATCAGAGTAGGTGCTGGGCTGATGATGAGAAGACTACACTTATGTGTGACAGCAGGAGCTGCAATATATGAGTGTAAACACACTTTTAGCCCTGTATGTAAGGAAACACTTGCATGGCACTCACCAGGCACCTGATGGCTGTTGAGGGAGGATCAGACAGATATGGCCAGGGAAATACCTGTGAGTTCCCCAGCACTCATGCTTTGGAGGAAGACCCAGCAACTCACCTACACTCACACATGATTGGAGTAATTAGCAATAAATTAATTAGAACACCACCATAATTTGTAGTCTACAAGTGAATATTGCACTACTGTAGCTGGTCTGGTATCCTTTTTTTAAAAAAAAATAAATTCATTGCAGATACTTTTGCTTGAAAAGCTGTTCCTAATTAGCTGTGTTTTAAGTTAATTTAAACACATCCATGTACTGCATTCCTGTCCCCAAGGGTACACCACACACTCATGCTCTCCAAGTGGCAAGACAGGGTTTAGCCCACTATTAGCCTTACCATGTGGTTTTCTGGGGTCACAAAGGAATTTATTGAGTCAAGTAAAATTCTAAGAGGTGTTTAAGCACAATCCAGCATCCTAAAGGTCCAGTAAAGAGGGTTCACAAGGGTGAAGTCGTAGGTTCTGGCTGAGCTACGGTGGGAGGCAGCTAAGCCAAGTTGTGTTTCCATGATGGGTTTCAGCCATGCTACACCTTCTGCCCAGCACTGAGCCACAGCCATCCTGAAACAACATGGAGGTCAATTAGCCTGCACCCATTTTATCCCATCTACTAATCTGAAATTATGAGCTTAATTCCAGGGGTGCAGCTTCACACACAGACAGCTCCTCATGCTGCTCAGAGTCCTGAGGTGCTCTTGTATGAGTAAAAAGACCACAAGAGCTACGGGAAAGCATGAAACATGCAAATCTGGATTGAGAAAAACTCTTAAATTTATCTTTTCTGCCATAAATATCTCTGCTCCTTTCTATGAGAGGGGAGGAAATGTCAGTCTGAGGCAGACAGAAATATTGAGACCAAAAGAGTTACATCTGAAGCCTTTCGTGAAATAAATGTAGCCAAAAGAAGAAACTGAATTTTTTCTTGCCCAATTTCCTTCCTATGTTGAGCCCTGTGCACCTCCTCTTAAGAATTTAATACAATGGGAGAAGAAATACAGGCTCAGAAAAGACTTTACAGTCCCAGGAAAGGTGAAGTTCATTCTACATTATGTGTGATTTGCTCCCTCAAGGACTATGCATGTGAAATATAGCTTAGAGATTTTTTTTTTTTTAATGAGAACTTAATACACTTCATAAACCTGGTCTTCTCCTCATTACCTTACCAGCAAACCTGGCAGATTTCAAACAGCTTTCTAAATATGAAAAGTAGGGGAAATTTGTGACCTGAGTTCTTTTTGTAAAGGTAGATAATACAGCTGGTGGTGCTTAACATTACAGTGATGGGCATATAAACCTCATTTTCACTACTGGCACCTATTCTTGTTTTCTTAAGGGTTAAAAACCGCTTTTCTTTTAACTGAGGTACTGGTTAAAAGACCCTGGTTTCCAGCATGTCAACAATCCCTTTCAGGGGTACCCAAGGGGAAAAAAAAAAATTAAAAACAATCTGCAATTAATGCACTCCAAAGTTATGCCCTGTTCCCCAGGTCAAACAACCCACCTGATTAAAATCTTTTCAGTGACTGGAACAAGATATGTATGTTTATTACAAAGTCAATGAACTTCAGCAGAGGATACTTCACCTATAGACTTAGCTTGTAAGTGATCGTACATAAATAACTGGAACTGTAAACTTCAAGTCCCTAGATGCTTCCTACCTACTCAGTTTCTCTCGCCTTTCTCAACTATTGCCAGTATTTCATAGTTGTTGGTCTTTTGTGACCTCTTTATTACAAGCCTGAAGTTATATTATGTGCTTTGCACCACTGCTGGTTTTTCAAAAGCAATATTTTATATTACAATAACATGCTATCCCCTCCCTCTGTCCTTAATAGTGTTCTCACACACATTCCAACCAGCCCCTGTTGCATGCTGCCTGTGGCACAGGCAAACACCCTGGTGCTCCTCTCCACACTTTCAAGAAAATTACTTGTTCTACAGTGTTGAATAATTTTTTTTTTTAATTTTTTTTACATGAGAGCATTTATTTAAAAAAGCACTGAAAAGGCCTTAAGATTGTTAGAAGGACAGGAAGAAATAAGTAGTCCAACTTCTGAGACCTCAACCAGCACTGAACTGTAGCAGCCTCTAGGTTGGAAGAAAGCAGGTGCCTGCTCCTGATGGCTGTGCCAGTGCACTTGTGGGAAGCAAAGCCAGGTCTCTGTAATCAAGTCATAATTGTGGTTTTTAGTCCTCCTCACACAGTCCTGGTCACTGGGTCAGAAGAGAACCAAAAATGCCGCATGTGAGTCAGACAGCACTAGTCTGCAAAGGGCAGCACCTGAGTTCTTGCTTGCCCTGTTAGTTGCCATACGTAGCCACCTGCAGCTGGGCTACAGCCAAATAATCATGACCTTTTCCTCTTCCCAGCACTCCTTCTATCACTCCTCAGACAGCTTAATAACTCTAGGAGGCCTGCCCATCAGGGACAAATTTGATTTTTTCTATCCCATGAACAGCCTGTTTGAAGCCCTCTGTTTGGCCAGGTGGTGCCACTGAATAACTCTTCAAGGACAGAAAGCATACTGCTTAGGGGAGCACTTTGCTCCCCTAAACATTAAGAGAGACAACTGACATAGTGCAATGGATTTGCAATGCAGAAAATAACCCCTATGCTGAACATAGTAAGCTGGGTGTGAAAATTGTCTTCTTGATCTTTCCTTTTAACACATTTGGTTGCCTAGTGAGAAGGAGCCCAAGACAGAGGTAGCAGATGGGTCTGCAAGATCGGTGCTGTCACATGTGGAAAATTTTGCAGTCTCTGTCTCCAGCCCCAGCTCATCCTCAGTTTCCATGAATGTCTAAATGAGACTGCCTGGCTTTTTCTGCAGAGGTGGGAGCCAGTTTCCAGGCAGGTCATATGGGTGTATTCTCTAAGTCTTTGCCTTGTAAAGTTTTAGTACCCCAAAACCCCTCCCACCACCAGTATGATTCAGATGGCTGGCAAGGGAGCAGCTGGTGGGCAGACGTGATAGTTATTGCTGTTGGCAGGAGAAATCAGAGGAGAGGAGTGAGGACTGAGAAGGCCTCTTTTAAAGAAGCTATGCTGACAGCAATCAACTCCTTCTTTATGGAGCATGAAACCCTCTCAGGGTACTACACTGAAGTATCTGCAAGACAGCAAACCTGTGTAGAGATGCAGCACAGGTAAGACAGGCAATAGCACGAGGGTGGGAGCTTAGCCATTGTGGCTTTGTCCCTTGATGATGCTTGAGACGATTGTCCTGGTGCAGTCTGTGACCAGGGCACCATCAATGACCCCATATCACAGCTTAGCATGTGCCAGAGAGCACCCGCAACAGCCGTGGGCCTCAGCCAGCACTCCCACCTCCACCTGCAGCACCTCAGCCTCTGGCCCACAGCAGCCCTTGCAGCGGTCCCCGGGCACTGCTGCCGCCCCAGCCGCAGCACTGCACTGCAGGTTTGGAGGGGAAGGTCCCAGGGGGAAAGCCGTGCCTACGCACCACTGGGCATGGCAGTGCCTCCCACACCAGCACCAGCCTCAGCTGCTGTTTCCATACGCAGAGCAGCAAAGAGCCACACGAAGGCACAGCTCAGCATCCAGGACAGGACCCGCACCGTGAGCTTTGCCTCCCACTGATTTCCCGTAGATGAATGAGTCAATATTAACTTATGCCCAGCCTAGATAGGCTGCAATCAGAGAGCTCACAGCTAGGAAGCTGTCTGGGCTCCTCGACACACCGTGTTCACACTATTGCTTTCTCAGTGGGTCAGGCCCTGCACCTGCCAAACATAATGTGGAGGATGGAGCAGTCTGGCCAATCACGGATGTTGGGGTTTTATATTAATCACATGGAAATAATTTTTGACAATTACTCATACAGATGAAAGGCTGGCTGCACATGTTGCGTGGAGCATGACCTAAAAGCAATCCCAGTGATTGAGATGATGTAGTGTGAAAGCTGGATTAAACAGGTCAAGTAAATTTGGAGCAGCTAAAATAAACTGAACTCTCTTCCAAAATATATGTTGTGCTTGCCACATAATACTGCTGTACTGTGGTAGCGTGTCCCAAACGCGCCAAAAATGAGAGACATTTGTTCTAGAGTCACAGTGCCAGAGGGGAAGACTGAGGATGGTTACTTTGGAAAAAAGATGGTTGGAAAGTAGTTCTGAACAAGTCCTGAGCGCTCCTAAGTGAGCTGCCTGATAAGGCTTTGCACGTCTTTCCTGAAGCCAACCTGTCCAAATACCCCAAGCCCTAGGAAGGGATCCAAGCTCACACTGAGCAATCAAACGTGAATGAATGTTCTGGGCTTTTGCTCCCCTCTATAAACATTTTCCAGCTAGTGGTAAGCTGTTTTGAAAGCCCCCAGCAGCTTGGCTGGGAGCTGGAGCCATTTGACAACATCTGGGAATGATTCCTGAATCACTTCCCCACATACACCTATACTGAGCTCCATTTGCAGCCAGTTTCCTGTAGAAAGCCAACCTGTGCTGCCCATCAAGGGCCAGGGCAGCATCACCACTGGCCAGGCTGGCCAATTCCAGCCCAAGGGTGGTTTGTGGGGGTCTGCAGCATAGAACGCAGGGGTGGTTAACGGTGGGAAATGCTCCCCATGCCCCCGCACTGACCTCACTTTGAGCATCACCGGTAACACGCACCGTGCAAGACGCTTTCCTGCAGCGCTACGGCCAGGTAGGGAAATAAAACAGCCCTCAGCTACTCCTGAGCTGATTACCCAGGCTATATTCATTGTACTGGGAACACAGGGAGTCCAAAGTGATCTGCAAGAGGGCGTGGATGAACTGCAGCTCTTTCCCATCATGCAGTCCTTCGTGGCCACCCTTACTGAGGCTGGTGCTGTTTGGTCTTTCACACTGCTCTTATTTTATTTTCTTACCTTTTAATTGCCATATGCTTTGTATTATCTTTGATTTTACTTTGTCTTGGTCATCCCAATCCTCCGTTACACCAGATAATCAAGAGCTGTCAGCAGTAAGCCATTAGATAGTAAAACACAGCACTTGAAAGACAGGAAATGTTAAGGGTCAATGCTTCAAGCTCTTCCTTCTATGGAGTCATGCAACATGTAAAGGATTTTATCCATCTTGAACTCATCAGTGAAAAAGCATTTTTAGCTTGTATATTTGGTTTCAGTGCTGTTCTTTTGAATGGCTGTATTTCAGTATTATTAATTTCCAAAGCCCTGCCTCATTTGCAGGGGCTGTGGTGGAGAGTGCATGTGGCAAGAAATTCCCAGAGCAAGAGAAGGTGGCAAAGGCATGCTGCCCAGAGACAGCTGGATAACACACTCCTTTTTTTTTTTTTTTTTTTTTAATTTCTCCATGAGAATTTCCACATGTACTGAAGTTTGTGAGTTTGCAATTAATGCACTATATATATAAGAAGCACATAAATCCAGGGAAAGCTTTGTGAAAGAAGGGCAAATGAACTGGAGTAGGTAGAAAAGCTGACCTAGAAACTTGGTGATTCCCACCTAACTACATGTGAGCTGAGGGAAGGAGGGTGCACTGTGCAGCATCCTGCCACTGCTGCCATTTACATTTGCCACACTGACTGGTTGGTTGTGTGTGAAACCCCTGGGTACCAAAGCTACCTGTTTGGAGGCAGAGGAGAGGGAAAAGGCAAGGTTAAAAGATGGAGAAGTTCTGAACCCAAAATCAGTGTCATTGATGCTGAAATTCACAAATAGCCTCTGGAAACAGGGAAGAGAGGCTGTAAGTCTTTGAACTATGGATATCTGCGATGCCAAGATGGAGAAACTGTACTTGGGTAAACCAGAGGGGAAAGAAAGCTACTGTAGGTGATCAGTGTTTTGTGTTCTGTTCTTTATTTTCTTTACCTGTCTTCTTCTATACCTATTTTCTATAAAACCTTACCCTGAAGCCTTACTAAATAACTGTTTGCTTTGGTTTGCTGCCAGCCCCATTTACCTGGCAGCATAGTATAGAGAAAAATAAGACCTGCAGGCAGCCTGGTGACCACAGGGCTATTTGAGCAGCACCTGAGAATTTGCTCTGACTGTAGATCAGAGGAGAGCTTTTGCTAGCCTTTGAGGGAGTGCTCCTTGGCTGACACAGGCATCCTGGCTGTAGGGGCTGGAGACAGTAAAGCACAGCAGATAAAACCCAAAGCCTTGCAGGTTTTGTCATACATTTATCAATGACTTACAAAGCAAGTGTGGGGCTGACTGCAGCGTAACAACCCACTGCCCTTCTAAAGCTACACAGGCAGTTCAAACAGTTCATTCCTCAAACAGCAGAGACCCTGCAGCAACCTGTCCATCCACTGCCCAGGCATTAGCCACAGCACCACCGACCTGCCCTGCAACGTGGGCATGCAACCACGGGGGCTTGACTGGGTTACGTGCAGAAGAGTCTTCTACAAAAAGATTGGACGTGATGATCCTAGAGGTCCTTTCCAACCATAGTGATGCTATGATTCTACAATCAAACACCTGAACAATATCCATGCTGCGTGATTATGTTCTCAGGGCTGTGGTAGAAGTCTGTGCTGTCATGTTTCTCTAGAAGACTTTTGACAGACAGCTAGACAGGGCTGTGATGTTACTGAGAGAGCTAAATGGAGGCCTAAAGGAGATGTCCCCTGAAAACCATTAATTTAGCCTGCCAGAAATACAAGGATTTTCAAGCTGAACCAGAATTTTAAAGACAAATCTGAACTTTCCTAAACATGTTAGAGTTTTTCTCTTTCTGAAAAACGAATGGGGGCTGGTGGCTGAGTGATGCAATTACACTGCCAAGCTGCCAGACGTGGGCCAGGAGAACATCCATCATTCCAGTACGGCCGAGATGCCCAGAGAAGTAACGCTGCAGCGTGAGGTCAGGCCATGGCTGAGCATGCCCGTTTCTCCGTCTGATCAGCCGTCCACTGGCCAAGGAAAGAGGTCCAGTGGGGAAGTCAGGGTATATGTTCCAGTGCTGCAGAGAAGGAGAGGGAAACTGTCAGAGCACTGGGAATCACCTCTGATGGTCATCTTGCCATCTGGTCACCTTCCTGGCGGTCGAGGCAGCAGTGAGGGTAGCTGGAAGCACAGCATCCCAGACAGTGGGGCAGGGCTCCCCCAGGACCCCTGGGTGCTGCTGAGGGTACAGCAAGGGGTCAGGTCCCCAGGGTGGTTGCTCTTCATTGGCACTGAGGTGAGGCTGCCAAAAGGGAACCCTGCCCCAGGCACTCAGCCAAGGCAAAATCCCCCCAAGTCCTGCTTCGGCTTCCTGCTCCTCTTGGTAGATGATTCCCACCCAACAGACCTTACGGTGTAAATAAGGGGTCGCTGCTTTGTGGCTGAGCATCTACAGCACTGACAAAGACCAGATTGCCACCACAGTTATCTCCTTTTGTGAGTTAAAGGGGAAAATGTGGTATCTCACAGACCTCTGGTCGGTAATTGCTAAAAAATACCAACAACTTCACAGTGAAGCCTGCTGCTAATGGCATCTGGCCCCCCACTTTGGGATGTTAAACTACCAATTTCAAATGCTGTCTTGTGATGTGAAACATATTTACAGCTGAAGCATTTGGGGCATTTTGGGAAGACTTTTCTTCATAAATAACCCCCCTGGCCTAGATATTGACATCAGTTTTACAGGTCCACCCAGCTCCCAGAGCTCAGGTATGAGACCAAACAGTGGCCCTGCTGACTAGCCAGCTACTTGTGCAACACAAACACACACAAATTAACATCTCTGGACATCTCCAGGAGCAATGGAAACTAATAATTCTTTTGGACAGGATGGATTTCCTGCTGAAATGAATTTAATAACAACAGTTGGAGACAACCGTCTGGATACTTGCTGCTTTGAGATAATCAGCCAGTAAAATAACTGTGGTGATTTTCCTTGCAGAAAATTTGTATGTGACAGCCAGACATGTACTCTCTTATTTCTAGTCATCACTGTGTATATTTATAGAACTCCCATCAGAAAAATTCTTAAGATGAAGGAATAAAACTCAAGACAGCCCACTATCAGCAAACTTCCTTTTTATGAGGTTTTCAAAGATACACTGAATTTCAGGTCTCTGGGTTGAGGCTTTCACAAGATATGCATTTGGCACCCAGTTCCCTTTGAATTCAGAGGAAGGTGGGAGTCTAACTCCCTTCAGGACCTTCAAAAACCTCAGTTTTTGTCTGCAGTGGCATAATAAAAGCAGAGAGAGAGAAATTCCTCCAAGAACAATCTGAGTAGAAAGAAATTATAAGGAGTGCTGTGAAGCCAAGATTCACATCAGAAAAGAGTAGGTTTAATGCAGTCAGAGGCCAAAAGGGGCATTAAAGCATCTATTCTGACAGCTCATACACTAAAAGTCATTAAATCTCAGTGAGTTACTCTAATATTTAGACTAATAATTCTTCTGGCACATCTTCGAAGAGGGGCACTTTGTCATGACTGGAAGACCTGCATCAGTTCGTGGCTCAGTCCAAAGCTAATCGTCCTGAGTGGTCAAAAGGTGATCCTCATTTCCTATATTAATTTGCATGCCTCAGATTCCAGGTGTTCTGTCTTTTTATGCTTTCATATCATAAATTAAGTACCTGGTATTTTTTCCCACATTCTACTTACATAGTGTAGTTTCTTAGTCCTTTCCCTCTCCCTCTCCCATTTTTATTTTCTTAAGCTAAAAAGACTCTTTTTATAAGGGATTTTCTTCTAGTCCAAATAATTTCTGTGGCTCTTGTCTGCAACTTGCTAGTTTTTCAGTTTCTTTGAAAATGGTCACTGAACCACACAGAACATTCCTTTGTCTGTCTTTCCTCTTTAAAAATAGATGTTTCCTCTCTTTCTCATTCCTACCCCCAGCAATCCCAGTGGCCCTTTTTTATCACAGCACCCCAATGGAAGCTCATGCTGAGTTTTGCATCCACTGCAGCTCTTAACCGCTTCAAACATGGAGATTTTAGGATGCAAAACTCATTCTATCTATACACACCATGCGTATAGATATCTACATGCTTCATGTTCTCAGAAGTGTAGATTTGTAGTTGGCTAAATAAAAAACACTTTTGTAGACACGAACTCGTCAAGTCACTCCCATTGCTGTGCCTGACTCTTCCAGTATCATCATTACCTGCTCATCATCATTCTCTCCATAAGTTTTACCAGCAGAGGTTTTGTACTGGTTTTGATGATAAGGATTGATTAGGAATCTGTTTTGAAGTCCCAGTCCTTGTGAAAGGCTGCTTACTGCGTATACCCCTCTGCATTTGGTGGCATTTGGGGAAGAGTTCAGGAGCCATGCTGGGCTGCACAGCCTGGGCCATCATGTTTGCTGCTTCTGACATGAGGACCTCACTCCTCCGATGCTGCCTGATGCTCCAATTGCCAACATTTCAGGCAAAAAAACACCTGTGCTTTAAGGTTCCGTTTTGCCAGTTATGTTATACTTCTGCCATTAATGAGCATTTCTAATTCATTTTTTATTTGCATGGATATATCAGCTACTGGAAAAGAAAAAAAAAAATAAAAATCCTGTCTTTCCAATCCTGTCCCAAGCTCCTTCCTCTCCCGCTGCCTGCTTCACCTGGGGAGGAACAGGCAGCTGCTCTCCGTAGCACACTCCCTATATACTTCCCAGTGCAACCGCAGTCTCTGTGCTCCTTTGGGATTGCAGGGTAGGAAAGCTGAGCTGTTGCTGCTGCCATGTATCTCCTTCCAGTGGTGGTTACCAGAGCCACACATCCCCGCAGTCCCTGGGCAGGGACGCATCAGCCTGTGTGTACCTCAGCATACCCTAGTCCTTGTGGGGCCCTGGGTGGAGGTCATCTCCCTGAGACACAGCTGTATTTTGGGTGGATGCAACGGGCAGACAAGCCCATCTAGTCCTGGATACGTGACAAGTATGAGTTCATTAGGAGCAACTGCAGTTCCAGCCCAACCTTCCTCCTCCACTGAGACGAAGTCCAGCAGCACAATGTGCTGTAAGACAAATGAACTGGATTCTCTTAGGAAAGCTTCTAAAAACTAATGGTGTTTGAGGGAACGCATAGCTTGAAGGAATTAAACTTTATTCCAACCTGACCACAATCCAGAGAGAAAATTGATTCAATTTTAAATACTAGATTTATTTATTTTTGGTTGCTGAAGCAGGCTCTAAGCTGGATCATCATGGCTTTTTCTGGGCATCAGAAAGAATGCTTCTATCTACAGCTTTTTTTTTTTTTCCTCTGACAAGGGCTACTTCTCCCTTGAATTTTCCTGTGCCGAACTGCTGGAGCAGATGATTGGGAAGTAAAAAAAAACCCATCTCTAGCACAGGCTCACAGGAATCCCCAGTAACAAATCAGCACATTTTCCTCAAAACTGAGCCCTTTCTACAAGGACATTTAGAGACACCTTTGCCAAATTACAAATCCTTCAGGAAACCTCTGGGTTTGTGAAAGCTCTTTGGTCCATCTTCAGTACGAAAGGATCTCATAGATGAAGTCAAGAGAAAACACTGTTATTGCAAATCAAGGCTTATAGGTGTTATTTTAATCACTGCAAATGCTTCCCATTGCTTTACAAAGCCCGTGCAGTAACCCAGCTGTATCTGTCAGTAGCTGCTTTTAGTTGGAGCCACGCATCTACCACTAGAGATTCCTCTCTCTCCTCAAACGACAGCCACATCTGCAGCCTGCACGAGCCGAGAAGCCAGTGGTGGCTTATCTTCAGGACAGGCTGAACAGCCTCTGCTCTCCCTGGGGCTGTGTCGTCCGAGCTCAAAACTTAGCCCAGTGTCTTACCATGGGAAAAAAAGGGCAACATATAAACACTGGGGAGACGGGTTACATCTTTTTAAACAAACCCTCTCTGTGGGAGTTGTAAACATAAAAAGCAGCCATCATGATGTGCTGCCCCAGAGGAACATCCTTAACCTAATCGTGAGGGTGAACTGCAGTGGGCTGGTATGAGTGGTGTTTAGACTGGGGTAAGAGCTGCCACTGACCCCCTTCCCAGGTCTTGGGGAGGTGTCACGAAGAGCAAGTCCCTAGGGACAACAACTTGATGGCCCAAAGCTCATCCTGACCTGGCAGCTCGTGGGCAAACCCCAGCACCCACCAGCATGCTGTTACAGTTAGCAGGGAGCATGGTGGCACAGGCAGCTCCTAGTTTGACCATGTTGCAACCCAGAGGCTTGCTAACCCCTGGCTGCTACAGCAGGAACCCAAAGCACAAAAACCAGCTCCCTAGAATGCCAAGTCAGCAGGTTTTTTTGTCAGAGAATACTGAAAAACAGGGCTTTGAAATATACTGGGAGAGATTCCCACTAAACATCAACTGCTATGTAATCCCATTTCAAATCTGTCCAAGGGAAAAAGGGACTGCTTTGGGTTTTTTAACTTATGAATTTTGTTATCAAAAATCTGCTGTATTAAGCATGAATGCTGATTATTAAAATGCAAAACCAATAAAAATGATCCAAAGGACAACATTCCTTAATGGAGACCATAAAACACAAGGGCAAGGGAAGGACAATTTGGAACAAAGTGATAGGAAAATAATACCTTTTACTCCCAGCTAGTTTTACAAACAGAACAAATCACATCAATGGACTTAAAATATATATATACACAAACATACACTTTCAAACTCATCATTGATCATATATGCTTGGAAAGAGTTCCAGGCAAGACTGAGTTTTAATCCTCAGAACCTGCTAACCACACTGGGCATTTTGTCTTTAATGTTAGTGGGCAAGGAGTTACCCCATGAACCTGTACCCCAGCTTGGTACATCCAAGTGCAAGGATGAGGTAGGGAACTATGAGATGAGAAATGCTTGCTGTTGTGTTGGGCTTGCTTTTGTTTTAAACATTAGAAAACAGTTTTCAAAAGCTGCAGGGTTGGGATGCAGCCATTCATCGTCAGGCAGAGGTTTGGTCTAGGTCCATTTCCAGTTTTAATAAATAAGTGGCTGTTATAAAGGACAAGGAACTTGAAAATGTGCAGGGCTAAGATAGAATATTTTACAGTTCATTCTGCAAGGCAGAAAGTTGATATCTCACTAAAGCATATTAGAGGTTTTTGGAAAAATTCCAAAAATAAAGGACCTATCTTATTTTTTTTGGTTTTATTCATTCTGCTCTATAGCCTGTGGTTTTGTTTTTCCAGCTTTCCATTGCTCTATGCCAGCTAGTACAAAATAGGTCTAAAATACTCTCTGTCCTCATTTATGCTGGTGGTCTGCTGGTAGCAATGAAGCCACCTCAACACTGGGATCCTAACACTGAAATGTCCTGGCTATAGGACTATAGAAAAAAAAAGCAACTGGCTACAAATTGTTTCCCCAGGAGGAAAGTGTCTTGTCCTGATAAACTACACTGGATTGGAATAGGGAAAAAATTTCTCTGGACACTGAAGGTCTATATTAGCCTGAGGATCACACCACACGGGCACAAGTAATTTCTCCTGGTGTATTTTCCTCCTTTGGGACCACTTCCATTTCCCAGCACATCCCACTTATGTGACTGAACAACAAGGAATGAGCCAGCAACACCTGAGGTGGGGACAGAATCAACCTCAGCACCCCAGTCAGTAGGGAACTGCCTCACCAGGTGAACGATGTCAAATACAGACAAGATCAGAATTATTTTATCATCCAGACTCATATTTCTGACAGGTTTTGAGAGAATCACTTAAGAATGCATGCAGAAACTGTGACTTTAGAGATGGGAACACTGATATAATAAAATAGGGGGAAATTCAGGATAAGAAATTACATCAGTGGAACAGGAAAAAATTGGGGTCTTCTTAAGCCCGGGACCTTAGTCAGCAATGACATGGTGGGGTAATATTATTTTAACCCTTTGACTCCTTGACAGAGAGTTCAGTCTGCTCTTTGAGGGGCCCTGCTCTTGACAAACAACAGGGAACAAACCTACATTATCTGCAGGCTGTTAGCAGCCATTGAAAAACTGTCAGCTTCATTCCTGAGGAACTGAAGCAGCTTCTGGGCAGACAAAGCTGTCCATGGGCCATGTTCCAAATGCCCCAAAAGGAGGGGGGAAAAAAGGAATTGAGTTCTCTTAGGTGGGATAATAATGACTGCAGCTGCAAAGTCTCACTGAAAGCAAGGCAGAGCCCCTAGGCAGTAACTTCTAAGCTACATTTAAAGGCTTAGGAGGCAATGCTGCCACATGCTAACTATTTCCAGCAAAAGCCTGTCAGCTGGATGGGAACCACCAGCCCAGCTCCCAGGGTGACCCCCAGCCCTGCTGGGAAATCCTCATCCCAGTGGCTTCATTCCAGCTCCAGCCAGGCAGGGGAGATGAAAGGCTCTGACCCAGCAGGTCTGCAGAGCTTCTTGCTGTGGGCAAGTGGGATCGTTCAGGCTCAGGCTCAGGCTCAGGCTCAGGCTCAGGCTCAGGCTCAGGCTCAGGAAGTGAAGAAACTCTGAGCAAGCATTGGCAGGAGGAATGGGGACATGGGGGTGGGAAACTTTTCAGCCCTGCAGCAGTTGCAGGTAGCTGTGTGCTCTGTTGCTATTTGGTTCCCGGCTGCAGGCTCAGATACACAGCTTGTTTCCCAGCTAGTACCAATGCTCTCAGCTTTTCTATTTTGCCTCCTAAAATACATGTCTTTACCTCATTTTTTTTTTTTCTGAAATACTGTATCGACTTCTCTTCTACAGGCATAAAATATTATTTTCTCCTGTACTCTAATGTACAGCTGCATGCCGTGGAACATTGAGCTGTTTTGGTTTCAGAGTTGTTTCTGTTTCACTGACCCACCTGGAACTTTGCTGCCTGTTAGGGCAGCTTTGTCTCTCTTCAATCTCACACCCTTGCTCTTTCACCTATGTTTTGAGTTTAGAAAGCGAAGAAATCAGAAAGTGGAAGTAATACATTATTCTGCCCCCACAATGTGGGTTTCTGCTGTCTTACCTCAGGTGTGACATTGGCAGCAAAGGACAACCCTTCCCTCTGCTGCTGGCAGGTGGAAATGCCCCCTGCTCATCAGACTACCTCTGAATCAGCTCTGGAAGGAGATGGCATAAACTTCATTAACTGAGGCAGCAATTAAATGGGAGTATAGATATAAGCAGCTGCTGGGAAATGACGCTGTGCTGCCCAAAGGCAACTGACCCCCTGGCTCCCTCCATGCCCTCTGCCTCCTCCACCTTTCTCAGAAATCAGATCTTCATGGCAGAGAGAAGCATTAGCTGCATACTTCAAAAGTCACATTTTTGAGTGTTGCCAAGAGGTGGGGTTATAGAATTAGGGGCCAGCCAAAGCTTTTGCGTTCGCATGCAGCAGGACCTCACAGGAAGGGCATGTCATCTGGCCATCAGGGTACAGTTTGTCTGCCCCCAGTTGTGAACTGTGCACTGAACCAGATGCTGGTTTGTAACTGCTTAAGGCAATCTGGGCCAGGATGGTTTCTGAAAAATTACTTCATATTTTTGTGAAGAAAAAAAAAATAATTTCCTTTCATCTCGACATGAATGGAACGGTGTTGAAAAGGTAAGGAATAAGACATAATTATCTTTCCCACTGTTCCACAGCAATTTTTATGTATTTTGTAACTAACCATCATAAAATCTTCCAGTTCACCCCAGTCACACTTACAACTAGAAGTATCTAGTGTTCCTTCATTATACATTCCTGCATCTGTGTGCATGAGTACTATTTTCCAAAATCAAGGGGCATCAAACTACTTTTCCAGTGGGTTTGAAACAACTGGAAAGGAAACAGAATAAGAGCACTGGAAAAATTAACAGCTTTGCCTTGACCCAGTATGACAGTTCCAACAGACAGTTTGTAACAACAGCTACCCCAGAGGTGGCCAGCCCGCTGGTGATCTCCCCTTTTGCTGTCTTGTGCTTTGAACCCTCAAGCTCTGTGTGATCGTGTTCACCCTGCAGTCAAAGGAAAGCAGTTAACAGAGAGCAGAGTTGTTGTTGGTTTTTTTTCTAATACATTAAATCCTGGTGTCTCTTTTAGCTTTAGTGATTTACTATGGATGCTTTCAGCCAGGCAGGCCATATTTCCCACAGGGAGGCGAGCTTGCCCACAAAAGGATGTGGGAGCACTGCTTGGAACTAGGGCAACCTTTGCTACTTTTGCTCTCCTGAGGTCAGTCAGTGATGAGAACCCAAGAGATGCAGCTTAGCCACGAGACCCCGGCACTGCACAGGCAGGTGAGAGCAGCACAGGCTGAAGGCAGATGCTGTGAGCAACCCCCTCCATCCCCACTGAGGACACGGCTGCTGCTCGGGGGGCACAAACCGGTAAAGGTCAACGAACACCACACACTCCTGGAGATCGGTTTCCCAGTCAAGATCTGCCTTCACTGGTAGGTTTGCCGGAAAAAAGATGGTATTAAGGTGTGATTTCAGGTGGGTGACCCACAGGCAATGAAGGGAATGGTGTGCTCTGCCTGCAGACTAGGGGGATTTGGGGCAAGATCGTGCTGGATATTAGAGGAAGTGCATCTTCAGGCAGCCAAATGGCTGTGTAAGGAAAGCACAAGTAGAAGCATGTGTATTGAGAGTGCCCTGAAACAACCTGCCCATCTGTGCTCACTCATGGTGACACCAGTGCCACCTTTGCCATCATCATATGTCCCCACCCATGCCACACTTGCCTGGCCCCACTACCAGTGCAGCAGCTGGGGAAGGAAAGTCAGCAATGGCCACCATCTCCATCTCGTGTCACCCTGCATAGAGCAACACTTGTAAGGCCACCAGCTGTTGTGGTTTGAGGCTTGGAATGGGGGCGTGACCTTCCAGCAACTGGGAGGACCCCGGGTGGGGGTGAAACCATTGTATTCCCTCCCCTGCCCACACACACTCTGATAGGAGGCAGGGAGTGGGTTCTAATTTCCCTCCTGCCTTGGAGCTCGGAGAGGGAGGTTGTCCTTTCACTCTGTGGGACCCTGGAACCATTTCTGAGGGTTTTGTATATTTTATTTTTTGTATTATTCCCCTAATCTTTGTATATATTATTTTCATTACCTCCCTTTTTTGTTTTCTGTTGTTTGTTGAACGATATACTTCATTTTTTTTCCAAAGTGTCTCTCTCTCTCTCGGGGGGGAGAGGTGAGTACATAGTTCTGTTCCGTGTGGGTCCTGCCCTGAACCCCTTTTTACACGGAACCAGGACACCAGCCTACAGCCCTAAATCCAGCCATACCTTCAGAACCTCACAGCTGTTGGCCCCACAGCTGTGAGCATGCTGCTGTATTAGGAGGGGGTGTGGAGGACAGCCACACTTTCGGAGAGTGATCTTGCACCAGGAGCTCTGCCACTCAGGAGCTGAGCATGCCCCGCCTCACAGGGCACCACAAAGCTCTGTCTGTATGTCACAGACCGAGAGATGCCACAGCCGTGGCCAAGTCACCCAGCAGTAAGCTAAACTGCAGCTTTCTTCAAGTTTCCTTTGTGGGGTAGGGGGATTAGATATCTCAGAGGACTGAGCTGCACAGCCTTATATCAAAAGCCAAGGAAGAGTAGCATCTGCAGCTCCTCTGCTCTGAACTCCCTGTTTCTTGGCATCACCAACTGTGCACAGAGGAGGGTGAGTGATGGCAGGAGCAAGAAGGGAGCCATCCAAGCCAAAAGGCTATTTTTTCAGGCAGCTTTGGGCCATGAGCTTTTGGACCTGGTGTACGTACACCACGCGCTGCAAAGTCAGCCCCAGCTCTCAAACTGAGGTGCTACCACAGACCCAACAGCAATCTTAAAGACGTCTCTTGTCAGCGAGGAGTAATTAATGCTGGCGGGGCCTGTCAGGACAGCAATCTGCATTGTTTCCCTGTTGCGCAGGGCCAGCCTATTTTTTGTGTACACCAGCAAGTCAAGGGGCCAAGGGTTAGTGGGTTAACAGCCACATAACGTCACACTGTGCTTGGGGTGGGGCACGCGGGCTGGAGCTCTGTGTTTGGGTGTAACTGCACGCTGGCCCCCAGCTAGTACCCTTTCACCCCTGCCCAAGCCAGCCAGCCTTGGCTCCACTGAACGCTCCTCCCACGAGCCGTACAACTCCACACTGAAAAGGAATCTGACCAAAAAAAATGCAAAGCTTGAGCTTCTGCAGTTTAAGCAGGGGAACATTCTTTTGAAAAAGCAGCAGAAGTGTCTATAGGATCCTGGCGACACAAGCAAAGCCTGTGAGAGGCTGTGAGGCTGTGTACTGGCATCCACCACGCTTCAACGTACAGTATCACGCAGCTTTCTCCAAGGACACTTTGCACTTTGTTTGGCCTTGGCAGCCATCAAGTTAATGGCAACACTGCTTCCAAAAAAATAAAACCCTAACCAAATGCTGAATTTTGGCCAGGGGAAAAAGACAGCCCTAAGACACTGCATCATTTGGAGCATGTACTGTTTAGTACTACCGCAAAATTTATTGCTCTGGCAAAGCCTTCTCAAACACTAGCAGCTGCCGCCTCCTCCTCGCCTGCCTCCTCCGCATCTCTGAGGACCACCTCGTGTCAGCTCTGCCAGTGGTGGGGTCGGAGCAGGGAGTCCTCTGAGAGCCGATGGATCGCCTCCAGCTGGGCTCCAAGAGTGGCTGGGGCGAGGGACCCCCGGGGCACGCCAG
>NW_008590062.1:20145-23196 GCF_000691845.1 Merops nubicus
CGGGAGAGCCTCTGGCGCCCCGAAAGCCTCTCCGGGGGAAAGCGCAGCCAGCCGGGGACGAGGTGGGAGTGCAGGGCGAGAGCGTGAGCAGGAAAACCGCAAGACACTCGCGCCTGCTAAAAATGAGTTCCACCTAGTAATTTTAGCAGCTGCTGTGTTCCTCTGCCCACCTTCCTGGATGAGTTTTAAGTAGGAGGTGAGTGGAAATGAGAATGGTGACAGTTTTTCTCCAAAAACTTCTGTATCTGCACATTTTTAACTTTGCCCTGACCCCATCTTAAAGACAGCCAGTCAGTTATTTCCCCCAGTTACACGGGTTCTGTCCTGGTTGGTAAAAAGAACCGGGAACTCACACCAATGTTTCTCAAGGGTGGCTAAAAATAGTGGCCCACTGGAGGAGGACGGAGCCTCACCAGCACCCCTGCTCCCGCCCTGCACCCAGCCCGTGTGGCCAGACCTGCCCGTCTCAAACCTCTAGGTCCAGGCTATGGATGTGAAAAGGAATGCAGCTTCCTACTCAATAACCAATGCCATGAAGCTATTGCTCTTTGCCACCTGTTGAGGGACACCTTCTCTCCAGCATGTGCCAGGGAGGACCTCAGCAATGCCCTGCATCTGCGTGCAGGTGTCCCTGAGGAGCAGCAGAGTGGGGTGGGTGCTGTGCCTGTCCCCTCAGCCCACACTTACTCACAGCTGCAGCAGCCACCTTTGCAGAGCATGGGGGGAGGACGACTGGAGAAACCTGCTCTGAGCTCTGCGGTTAAGCAGGTGCTCTGCTGAAACACGTGTTGCAGCACTCCCAGCAAGGGCTGATGTTTGGTTGGAGGTACGCTGACATTTACACACAAGCTATAACCTGTGTTTTAATGCTTACAACTATACATATGCATAGTGAGCAGAGGTTAACGTCAAACAAAGTGTGTGGTGTTCTATCAACCAAACGAAGAATTGTCCCCTCAGCAGGGACATGTAGACTGGAGCAGCAGTTTTAGAGATCAAAGTCCAGTTAGCTGCTCATTTATGCTGCTCTTTTCTGGGGGCCTCTGGGACCTGAATGCTTTGCTGAATGCCTGAGAGATGATGAGGTGTGCTGCTGAGTAAGCTTTCTTCCATTCTTCTCAAACATCATCAATCCAAAGGATGACCAAATTTTAGATCTTTGTTCATTTAAAAGGCTAAGAAATTGTGAGTAATTTGAAGTCAGCATTAACCTCTGATATGGTTCCACTGAACTCAAGTCAAAACCACCAGCAACATTTTATTTCCAGCTACATCCCAGGATATCTCCTTCACCACTGACAGAACAGGCTGCAGGTACTGGCAGCCTACTTCAGTGAGGTCCCTCAAACCTTTCTCCATTTAGGCACAGCACCTAAGTCAAACAAGCTTGACCTTTCCTTCAGATTTCCTGTAACAGAAGCAACTCACTTTCCTGCCACAGCAAACTTTCCTGCCTTGCACAATTCCCTTCAAGTCCCTTCATCTTCCACCATTTATAGCTTGCAGTGAAGGTCCTCCTGGATCCCAGATCTTAATTCACACCCTTAACCTCAGCTCTAACAAAAGAAAAAAAGACCTCTTTGTTCCTGTTTGCCTCCCAAAGCAGCGAGTCACCTGCTTCCCCAGGTGCAGCCTTTCTGTCCTGCAGCAGTCCCAAGTCTACTTCCCCACTGTGCCAGGGTACTATGATTGACCTTGTGCAGGAGAGGAAGCTCCTTTTCTTGGAGGTTTTGGGGAGAAGAAAAAACCCACTACTAATTTCCATCTGCTCCTCTGGTTGCACTCACCCAGATGGGCAGTGGTGCGATGATGTGCAGGCAGGGAGGCAGGGGCTCAGCCAGCCTGTGGCACGGCCCAGCCCAGCCCTGATGTGGAGCTCCCAAGCCCCAGCCAGTGCAAGGGGAAAGAGGTTACACAGGAGAGGTACCTGTGCTCTCATAGCACTGCAGCTCTTTTCTCTCCCACCTCCTGGCCAGTTCCCCCACGGCTAACATAGGCTGCAAGCTACAAGTGGCCGCAGCACCCTGTGCAGCATCCCCAGGCAGATGTAGGGACTGCATGGAGGCAGGAGAGCATGGAAAAGGTGTATCCAGAGCTGTACTGAAAAAAAATCAGAGCACTGATAACTGTAGAAGAAATGTCAAAGCTCAGGACAATTGTTGCCAAAGATCAGTTTTCTGTTCAACAGTTCACCAAATTAATGTTTTGGACTAGGAAGACTTTGGGCCAAAATCCAGCTGTGATCAGCTGGTTCATACAGTGTCAAAAAAAAAAAAAAAAATCTACCAATCAAGATTTAAGTTTTTCACTTGAAGGTCAGTGTTTTTTCAGCTTGGTTAGTTCTAAATTGGGTGGAAAGTGTTTGTCCAAATAAAAATTCTCAGCTAGCACCAGGACCACCAGATTGTCCTTAAAATGTCATGTAAAATTATTTGTACTCTCAGTAATTCATTTCTTTGAGGTTCTGGTTGTTGATATACTGCTAGCATCAGAGTACACAGCATCACAAAAGGGAACAACATTTTGTACCTCCAATGTCTTGACTTCAAAGCATTTAAACTTTATAAACACAGAGAGACAGCCTCAGCCTAGCACCAAAGAAAGCAACTTATGTAAGCAGAAAGTCTGGAACAAATAATTAAAACATGAGACTAAACAAAAACATTTGTGAGTTTGTTGAAACAACTTTGGAATATAAACTGTTTTTCCCTGTGTATATTTATTTGCACTTTACCTAAGGGCGTCCTGCGGGCGTGCTGCAGTTCTTCCTCGGGCTGCGCTTGCCCAGGGCGGAGCGGCCGCGGCGGGCGGCGCGCCCTGTGCTGTGCTGCCACCTGGCGGTGAGGAGCTGCACTACTGGCTCCAGGGTCACTCGGCACCTATAACTGAACCGTTTTCTGAATCGCTTTAGGATAAACGCTTTTAACCAGCTGAAGACAGGGAGAGCGCATCCATTTAACTTCTAAATGCATTTTAAAAATGGTTTGGGTCAGCTTCCCATCTCGCCGTTGAAGTGAACAGTTGGAGGCAGCGGCACTCTCTGCTGCCCAG
>NW_008590063.1:0-4799 GCF_000691845.1 Merops nubicus
CCATTCCAAGCCTCAAAGCACAACAAATACAAAAATCCATTTTTCTGTCATAGGGAGATATCAGATAGAATTTTGTGGTTAGTTTTCATAACCTCAATTAATAAGAAAAATGGGAATAAAGGAGACTCAGAAAAAGAGCAAGAATGCGAAAAGAACGGAGTGTATGTAATCTAGAAAAACATTTTATCAGTACTCCATTTATTATGAAAATTTACTAACAGGACAGCAGTCAACCATTGTCCATGTAAAAGGAGCAATAGTATTTGATAAAAATCTTTCTAAAAGTAACTCTGGAGTGGCTGTCTAGGTATATTGGGCAATATCTACAGAAACTCTTTCTCCTTGTGACTTAAAATGCAACGGCTAAGAATTATCAGTCATCTGGAAGAAGCAAATTCCCAGTTCTCCATGTTTAGCACAAAAAGGGTTTGCTGTGATGTCATTTCAGCTTGTCTGAGAAAAAGTAGTCTTTAAGGTCTCGTTGGTCCTTTGTGGATTATTTTGTAATAGGCACTTGAAAAGCATACGAGCAGGTTTTTGATTTTCTTTGATGTAAATATTCCCCACTGCGGTTCTTAGAAAGTGAAATAAATGTGTTGACTTAATTAAGTAATCTCCTGTCTCAAGAGACCTAAGTGTTTTCCAAATTATTGAATATGGTCTTACTTTGTTGTTATTAGTAAACAAAAATCCACTACAGTGTTTTCCCCATATTTTTTTCACTCATTAGACAGGTTTCATTCTAAATAGTTCATAATTGATCAAAGGTGAATTCAAGTCTGACTGTAAGTATATTTCTGTCAGTGTGAGAGAGAAAACAATTTACAGTTCATGTGTCTACCCTCAGTTAAGGTAATCAGGATTAACCTTCAGATGAAGGAAAATTATGTCAGTTCTAGTCTGAGAAGTAGTTTTCCTCAAGTTGTTTTCAATGCCAAATGCCAATTTCTGATGGGCAGTTATTGCTGTCAGGACTTGACTTTTCCTGGGAACTCCGGCTTTTTTTCAGCAGATGCTATAAGCCAGGATCACAATTTTGAAAAAAGCAACGTAAATGCTATATGGTTTCTTTAACTTCTGTTGCAGTGTGAACTGGCAGTGACAGGTGCTGAACCTTTTCAGTGGGAAAACACATAACAAGGGAACACTCTAAGCATGTAGTCAGGTTGGAAGGGAAGCAGTGGCTGACTGAGAGTGATGTTGATGTAAAAGCTATGATGGATTTTATATATGTGTACAAGTATATATTTATGTCTCTTACATTTCACAAAAAGCTATAGCTTGGAACAATTGCAGTTATGAAGATTTTCTTACTCCAAGGTAGTATCTGGTCAGTTCATGCAGCTGAAAAATTGCACAACAGAGAGAAGAAACAGTTTAGGAAGGAAATTTTGTGCTTTTAGAGGAATTCAAGAGTAAGGGACAGAGAAACTATCTAGAGAATAAAGTTAAGGGGTGTTTCACTCAGTCCATGCTGGCACAAACTGTAAAGCTATCAAAAAATAAGTACTTTTATTTATTAATTCCCAATTAGATTTGATACTGTACCAAGTGCCGTAGGAAGCACAGTTCCTAAAAGTCTGTGAAACGTGCCAATTTTCATTCCCTCCCCCCTCCTAAAACAGGCTTTTGAAATCTCACTGCTTGAAGTCTTTCCCAAGACTCCAGGAAATCACTGAGACAGTTACCAGATACTTACATGCATCTCTACTTACAATGACTTACTCCAGCAAAGTAGTGCACTTCAAATAGAATTTGCAGTAACTACCCTTCATCCAGCAGAATATGCATTAGGAAGCTCGCTTAGTTGGAGAACAGATATTGCCTCCTAATGATTATTGCACATGCTTCTGTTTTGACAGAGCAAAATCACCCGTTTCTGACAAGCAAACTTAAATGTCAATGTGCAATTTCCTACGTCAAGCTCTTGCCTGCACACAAGTCTCAATACCCAAAACCTGATGCAGAAACAAGGATGATCTGCAGAAACTAGCAGCAGTGTCCCACAGCTGTTCTGTTCTGATTATACTGCCTTGGCATCAGCGCATTATTAAAGATTCCTAACTGATGGTGATGGACAGCCCACTGTGCAGGACAGGCTGTTCTCAAGCGGCCAGTCTGAGCAGAACATGACCAACTTACAGCTCACATGGTTCTCAAAATCTATGGGAGTCAGGCTACACCAAGCATTTATTCTGGATGTTGCTATATTTCAAGGCATGCACTAATAGCTTTTCCAGCAGAAATACAGTGCATCTCTAATGAATCCCACAGTGCTGATCTCACAATAACTGCACACAGTGCTCAGTTATCTGATTAGCATAACCCAAGTACAGTAGTTAGTGATGAAGAAAAGAGAAAAAAAAAAAGAGGTACTTTCCATCTTCTTAAATCCATTGCAAGATAACACATTTGAATAATAGTTTTAATTAAATTAAGTGAGTTTAATTAAGATTGGGCTGCTTCAGAGAAGACAAAACATTGTTCAAGGCTTTTAAAATGTTTTCTTTCCTCTTTTTCCTGAAGGCTGTGTTTAGCTGTACAACATCCTAATGTCATCTAGTTCATAAAAGCTTTAGTTTTTTTTGGTATTGATAATAACATGTAGCATTTGATAGAGGGAGGTTGTAATCAAATGGTTAGTGAAAACAAAAATTTAAAATAAATATACTTTTTAGCTTGAAAAATTAAAATATGGCAGAATTTGGTTATGTACTACATATCTCTGGACAGTATACTACTGCCTATACTACTGTTAATATTCTTTCATACAAATAGTTGTCTATGCTTCAAGGGGTTTACTACAAATTTTGAAAAAAAAAAAAACAATCAAACATTAAACAAGGAACTAATTACAGGAGGAGAACAAAACAAAACATGTTTAAGTTCTCATTCCAAAACATAAACAAATAGGAAGTTCAAGCAGGGAGCATAACTGTGCCTAAGAAAACTAGCAAATTAGGCAAAGGCCATGAAGATGATTAAGGCAGTACATTTCATATGTGCAGAGGCTGAGAGAGCCAGGACTGCTCAGCCTGAAGAATGGGGGCTGGGAGGGGAATATAAGTGTGTATAAATATCTGATAGGAGGGAATAAAGAAGTGGGAGCCAGTGGTGCCCAGTGACATAGTGAGAGATAGTAGCAACAGGTTAGAAACTATGAAAATCCATCTGAATGCAAGAAAATATATAGTGAGAGTGTGAAATGTTCACACTAAGAAATGCTGGAACTGATTGCCCAGAGAAGTCATGGAGTCTCCGTGTGTGGAGATATTAAAATCCAATGGGCTATGGTCCTGGGTAGCATGCTCTGGGAGACTCTGCTTGAGCACTGGGGAGCTGGACTAGAAGATCCCAAGACATCTCTTCCAATTTAAACAGTTATGTGATTCTATGATTCAAGTACAAGTCAGACTAACTGCAGGAAGAGGAATTCATGGCCATCCCCTGTGAAGACTGGACAACTGCCGCAGAAGTCATCCTACCGACGTACTACAGAAAGGCAAGGAAATTATTAAACAGAAATGTCAAGGAGTGAAGAGAAGTATTTGTATCAGAGTTCTTGAGGAATGTGACTGTTTTGTCAGAATAGGAATTTTCAAACATGTAAGCCAAGACTACAAACACTGTCTCAGTTGAGTCAAAGAATGTGGTTTATATTACATCACTTGTAGATCTGACCTGTAACTGTTTGTCTAATGCAAGAAATGGAAAAAAAAAAATTAAAAAAAAAGGAAAAAATCATTAATAGTTCTTTAATTAAAATTCTGTAGTAGTTTCATCTGATTCCAGAAACTTTCTTAGTTTAGAATACATAAGCAGTGGAATATTTGAGCTCTACTTGCAAGTAGAACAGTAGAACTAATACATGAAATATTCACTAAGACTTAATATCACACAGAGTATCTTCTGCTTAAAATTCATATATTTGCAATTTATATGTTATTGGTTAGTTTCATAGACGATCCAATTAAGAGCAAGAAAAGATACTACATTGTGCAACCATGCGCCAGCTGAGCTAAGGGCAGATCACTAGAAATCTAAACAGGAAGAATTACATTCATTGAAAAGACAGCAATTAATTTAAAACAAAAATTCTTTTTCATTTAGAAAGTTTTGATAGGTGTTTTATATGGTGGCCAAAGGACTCACTTTGAACTTATTCATAGCACAGAGAAAAAACATTGTCACAGCAGTAAAGGTAATAACATACAGGAAATATTTATGAAGAAGCACAAATGAACATAGTTAAGGAAGCAAAAGAATAGTAAATTATCTTGATAAACTCAAAGTTCAAAGGGTTGTAAGATTAAAATTAAAATGTTCCACTCCACTGAAAATCTTCTACTGAAAGAGTTTACATCTTCTCTAACGGGGCTGGTGATG
The DNA here is from genome assembly GCF_000691845.1 of Merops nubicus. NCBI lineage: Eukaryota > Metazoa > Chordata > Aves > Coraciiformes > Meropidae > Merops > Merops nubicus. The sequence continues at coordinate 4,387 of NW_008590063.1, forward strand.
CTCATCACAGTGAAGTTGTGAAAAGAGCAAGGAAGGAGGATGAAGAAATTTGACCAAGGAAATGGCTCTTTTGGCAGTGAGTCAAAGAAGACAAACTTTCAATAGCAAAGCAGTGAGGAAGCTCATCCAAAAATGCACAGAACTTCTCAAAGGCAAAAAAAAAAAGGAAGCAGATAAGATTTTTTCCTCCCTGATATTTTGCACTGCCTGCTTGCCCTTTGTCTCACTTTAAAGGAACTGTGTAACTGGATACAGTCTTAGAGTCAAGGGTAATGCCAGCACTCCAGAGGCATGGAGAAACTGTCTGGTAAAGATCTTAGTATGTAGTACAATGATCCTCTCCATTAGATTTTAATTTAAGCATGAGAACTGGTGTGATCTCCATCAAGGTAAGCATATTCCATCTTTCAGCA
>NW_008590063.1:4830-14707 GCF_000691845.1 Merops nubicus
AGAAAACATTGTCCATTTCAGTTACTCATGTTTCTTCCTCATGCTTCTTCCTCTCTGATTGCCTGTGTTGGAAAAGCAATATTTTGTAAAATGACTACATATTATATTTTAACTTGCAAGTACCCAATTTTATGGACTTTTGGCATGGACCTGGGGGCTCTGTTTGTCATTTTGGATGTATTGTAGCAAAGCAAGATGAATGTTTGCCATTAGTAGAAACACCAGACTTGTCAAAAGAACTAATTATTAGAAGGATAAGGGCAGCTGGCTTCAAAACAGTAAAGACATGAAAGTTATATACTGAGAAAATTTTCTCACTGTGTGAACAGAAGAATATTTCTACAGGTTGATAGGGGAATTCATGTGCTAGCACTCAAAGTTTTCAGAAAAAAAGATCTGTTGATATTAAAAACAAATTGTAAAATTTACATTGGAAAAATTGAGTAGATTTTTTTTTTTACATTATTTTGTCCTTCCATGGTTTCTAAGAGGACATAGACTGATAAGACAAGTTATATATACCCTCTCTGCTGCCACAGCACTGCATCGTGTTCCACCATGCAGATATATTCCTCCATCCCAGAGCTGCTTGGTCCTTGATACAGTCTTTCCAAGAAAAGGTGTTCCTGGAGACTCCTATTTTGAGCATAACTTCAAGAACATCAGATGAAAGATGGACACATGAAGGAAGAATGAGAAGTGCTCATGTTGCTGTCATAATGTCAGTGTGCTGGGTGGGATAGGGTCCCTGGGGACTAGGAGTAGCTGGAGCTCCACAAGGTGGCAGGGCAGGGCTAGACAGTCCATCCCATCCCATCCCATCCCATCCCATCCCATCCCATCCCATCCCATCCCATCCCATCCCTACCCATCCCATCCCTACAGTCCAGGAGCAGGACAGCGGGGGGACAACCTCAGCCCCAGGGGTCAGGTACCTCCATGGGGCCAGGGTTGGAACAAGGCTGGCCTGAGATGTTAGCCCATGTAGGGAGCTGGAGACTTGAGATCACCTGAAGCTCCAGTTATCTGAATTACAATTGCCTGGAATTGCAGAAATAATCTTATCAGTTAAGTGATAAAAAATTATAAATGCACTATTTATTGAGTTTTTCTGAAAATGATTGTAAGATGTAGATTGAAACTCGGCTGGACAAACAGAAGAGGAAATTACTTGTTGCAAAGCTTCCTTTCTGCCAATGAGCCATCTGCTGTTACGGTAGAAATCCATTAGAGGATATTGGTTTAATAAAATGCATAACAGGCAAGTAGCAGAAATAATTTCTCAGCATTCAAATTGAGGTAAAGAACTCAGTTCTAGTGAATGTGACATTTTCCCATCTATATTTATAGAGAATGTGCAGTGGCTGATCAATGCTGCTGGATGTAATTTCAGCCATAAGAAAAAAGGAAAGATAACTCATTAATCACATTGCTAAATGAGAGCTTTATGTGAATAATCTCTTTTATGCTCACATTTAGATAAACTTTTCTAACTTTAATTTGAGATTTTATTTCTATTCTACAAAAATCCATAACAATAGTTCTTAATCAGTAATCCACTATAATATTTGTGTTGATGCATCTCTGTTTTGAATTAATATTTTGAAACTGCTCTCACCATATTCTCAATCCCAATTGCTGTTACTTTGTCCATGTTCTCTGCTTTTGCAATTTTATCCTGATAGGGTAACCCTGTCCTACGTAAATGCTGGTGCATAACTATGATCCACTTGTGACTTCATCTTGATAGCAAGACATCAGTATCTCAGTCATGGTTCCAACATATACACATGCTCTGAGAACCCTAAACCAACATTTCCCCAATAAATCACCACACTGCATGCCTGCTACTAGTCAGTAGCATCCAATGACCAAGTTGAGATTACCTTTTAAGATCAAGCTCTCCTTAATATGCTGCACACACATCTAGGGGAGCATGAAGCCAGAAACATCACTGACATTAAATAACATTTTATATCACTGCTGTCCTCAGAACATGAAATAAGGAAATCTTTGTTCATGGTAACATTTATGGGGAGATGTATTTGGTAAATACTAAAATAGTACAACAGACAGTAGAACTGTCCATCTCTGTGTAGTAAACCTTTTAGACTTCGACTATCTCATTTCCACATACCATAAACTGAAGATCCAGATATCTGACAGGTTGCTAATTTTTCATCATCTAAGTGATCAGCTATTGGCTGTTCGCTTCCAAATAATTATGCTTATGCACTTCTGAATACAGAAGGAAATTTATCTGGTCCATGCTAACTACTGTAGTTCAAAAAGTGAGTTCAAGAACTGTTTCTTGAAATAAACCATTTAAAGACTTCTAGCAGTCGCTAGTCATCCAAAGTGTGCAGCACTCCCCTGATCCATGAGGCTGAGAAAGGAAGTTCAAGAAGAAGGTGATGCCCAGTCCACTCTTTTCTTCTGTCTCCAAGAGCAGCTATAACAGTAAGGTAGTTTTGTTTGATTGAAAAGCACATAACTTGAACAATTGCCAAAACACCTGAAATACTCTTTTCAAAGTAGTTATTACTGAGTGTTCAGCTGTGCTTCTTGCATCTAGTCTGACAGCAATTGGAAAATGTTTCTGAAACACAAAAAATTTGAAAATGTTGCAATCAGACAACTATGCAATGAAACAGAAGGAATGGTGGGATTCATTCCAGGGTCCAAAATTGCAGCTGATTCCACAAGGTTTCCTGTAATCCAGCATGATAAAGAGCCACTAATCCCCATTGCCTAGCAACAGAGCATTGACCCTAGGTATCTGCTGAGAAAGTGGTGCCTCATGACGAAAAATCAATCAGAAAAAAAGAAAACCCCACAAGTTTGAGCAATGTGTTTCAGAAAATAAGCTGTTTGAATCCTGTAAGAGCAAACACTGTTGAAATGTAACATATTAAAGTAAAATACTGTTCTTTAACATTTCCTTCTGTGTGCAATGATTACATATAAGACAGACTACTGGGATAGATGAAGCAGTTACAGAATTGCCTCAAGGGTGGGAGGGCTAGGTAACCTAAAACATAATGCTCAGCATAAAATAATTTGGTTTAACTTATCTTTTCTCTAATTTCTGCCAGATAATGTTGTTGTGTCCGAGGTAAGACTTAAATAAGAAGATGGCAGATTTACAAATTTGCATGGAAATCACGGTACATATTTAGATATGTTCTTAAACGCAAAGTGCTGATTTCAATGTATAAAATTATAAACAGTGAGATTGAGAAGTCACCTTGTTATACTATTCAGTGTTGACAACAATGATCAGTGCAAGTATCTAAATCCCTGTGGAGGAGAAAGAACTACAGATTTTTTTCATCTTACATCTATGAGCTGGCAAACTCATCCTTTCTACTATAAGGATAAATAATTATTATAAGGTTTACTGAGGTCAGTACGCACCCATAATGTGATAAGTGTCTATAAACTGGGGGAAAAAAAAAACTCATGTCTGCCTTGGAAAGCTTACATCATGTGGCATGTGTCAGAGAAGGTTCATATTGATGAGGTAATAAAGTTGGTCTTCTGCCATGTTTTGGGACAAATAAAGTAAGTCAGCTAGATTCTTCATGAACCTACAACAGGCATTTATATGTAGAGGAAGACCTAGGAGCAAAGCTCAAGAGACATATTCCATGGAAAAAAGATAGAATTGGTAGAAATATGCATACAGTAGAATATAAGAAGTCTTCTGGTTTGATATACAGAGGTTATGCACAGTGGGAACATGCTAAGCAAGCTCCTTCCATTCATCTAGTCCACTTTGTCAACAAGTGCATTGATATGGGTATGGGGGAAGCACAAGGAAAACAGCATCATATCTCATTCCTTCCTGGTTCCTTTTAGATATCACTGAAAACCTTCCAGACAGAGCATCTGCTGAGACTACAGTTTCTCTGGTCCTTGTTTGGAGCTCACATATGCGAATATTTGTACTCTCCCTCCCCCAATTTCTTAAACTGCGCAAAGTCAGTTGTCAGGGACAATCTGAACCTTAATTGTAGAGTATGTCAACAGTTTGTCATTTTAAGTCTTATATAACTTGGCAGTTTTCCCTGAATCTTGTCAGTTCTCTTTTTGAGTGTTTACATATGGGCAAAATAAATGTTACAGATAGCTGTGACTGGATCTAAAACTATATGTCTTGTAGTTTGAAATCCACAGAATGACACAGAAACTTGCATGTGATTCAAGAAAAAACACCTCATTTGTCTTCATAAATTTGCTTCTCTAAAATGTAGTTACCTTGGATGTAAAAATAAAATATATTTTGTTTTAATTCTACTGTCCAGTCTTACATAGAAAATGCCAACTATCATATCAAATTATTTTGTCGATACATCCAATATATCAACAAATTTCATATTGACTTATTTTCCCTAAATTATTTATGGAGAAATAATTCTTATGCTGGAGGCACAGTTTCAGACACAGGCACCATTTCACTTCCACAAATAAGGAGTGACTTGCATACATACCTGTGAGTGACAGTCAAACATACCTGAAAAGTCTTCAGAGTAGTTCTCTTGACTTGAGAAACTTCAGCTGCTATGTTCAAGGTAGCTAGAATGAGGCAAAGTTAAATGATATTTAAGAAATAAAAGTGTCTTTAATTTAGAGATACAGAATCAAGAATAAACTGTGTAGATTCTTTATCCTAAAGCAAACATCTTTATTCTGTTGCTGTTTGTGAAACATATGAACTTTAGTTTTTCATTCCTTCTTTTTCTAACCTGTCACCCAGGGCAGAGAAAATTGTTTTCTTTCTGCCATTACCGACTCTTTGGTTCAAGTACAAGCCATGAAGTTTTGTATATCTATACTTCAGTGTGAGTTTTGGCCTTCAAATGTCCCTTCTGGACATCATGCATGTCCAGAACAATAATTCTTGGCATACATGTATTTGAAGTGGAAATGTTCAAGGATAAGGAATGGACTGCATATACTTTATAGGATAATGAAATATAGATGGATTAATCACAAATGGAAGCAGATCATGAGCTGCAGTGACCACACACTGTTCACTTCACTGTGCTAAGGGGTATAGAACAGATGAAAACCAAAGCCAGCACCCTAAACTTTAGGAAAACAAACTTCCATCTCTTCAGGGAGTTGGTCAACAGGAACCCTTGGAAGGCAGTCCTCAGAAATAAAGGAGCAGAGGAGAGTTGGCAGATCTCTAAGGAGGCTTTCCATAGAGCGCAAGAGCTCTCATTACCCTTGTGCAGGATATCAGGCAAGAAGGGAAAAAGACCAGCATGGCTGAGTCATGAACTACTGGTTGTACTAATGAATAAGGTGAAACTGCACACAGAATTGAAACAGGGACAGGTATCCTGGGGGGAATACAGGGAAGCTGCCCGGTTATGTAGGGATAAAGTCAGGAAGGTCAAGGTGCAGCTAGAGCTGAACTTGGCAAGGGATACAAAGAAAAACAAAAAAGGATTCTATAAGTATCTGAATCAGAAAAGGAAGGCCAAAGAAGGTGTACCCACCCTAGTAACAAACAATGGTGAATTAGCAACATCGGACAAGGAGAAGGATGAGGTACTCAATAACTTCTTTGCCTCAGTTTTCAATGGCAGCCCTTCTCTTCACAGTCCTCAAGTTAATGTCCCACAGAACAAGGACCTGGTAGACAAAGTCCCTCCCACTGTAAGCAAGGACAAGTTTCACAACTACCTGAAGAACCTGAACATAAATAAGTCCATAGGACCTGATGGGGTGCATCCAAGCAACTGGCTGATGTAGTTGCTAAGCCACTGTCCATAGTATTTGAGAAGTCATGGCAGTCACGTGAAGTCCCTAACGACTTGAAAAAAGGTAACATCATGCCCATCTTTAATAAGGGTAAAAAAGAAGATCCTGGGAACTACCACCCTTTCAGGTTCACCTCTGTGCCTGGGAAGATCATGGAACTCTTAGAAGAAATGTTAAGGCACACGGAGGACAGGGAGATAATCCTAAGTAGTTCACATGGATTGACTAGGGGCAAGTCCTGCCTGACCAACCTAGTGGCCTCCTATAGTGAAATGACTGCACCAGTCGACAAGGGAAGACCTATGGATGTCATCTACCTGGACTTCTGTAAGGCCTTTGACACGGTCCCCCACAACATCCTTATGTATAAGTTGGGGAATTACGGGTTAGATGGGTGGACTGTTCAGTGGATAAAGAACTGACTGGATGGTCGCATCCAGAGAGTAGTGGCCAATGGCTCGATGTCCAGATGGAGGATTGTGTCCCTCAGGGGTCTGTGCTGGGACCAGTGTTGTTTAATATCTTCATTAATGATATTGACAGAGACATTGAGAGCACCCTCAGCAAGTTTGCTGACGATACTAAGCTGGGTCGTGCAGCTGATATACCAGAGGAACGGGATGCCATCCAGAGGCACCTGGATAGATTGGAAAGGTGAGCCCAGATGAACCTTAGGACATTCAAAAAGGCCAAATGCAGGCTCCTACATTTGGTCTGGGTTAACCAGCACTATCAGTACAGGCTGAGAGAGGGTTTACTGGAAACCAGTCCTGTGGAAAGGGACTTGGGAGTGCTGGTGGATGAAAACCTAGACATGGGCCACCAACATGCAATCGCAGCTCAGAAGGCAAATCACATCCTGGGCTGCATCAAAAGAACTGTGGCCAGCAGATGGAGAGAGGTGATCCTGCTGCTCTACTCTGCCCTGTTGAGGCCTCACGTGGAATCCTGTGTCCAGTTCTGGAGCCCCCAGCACAAGAAGGATGTAGAAATATTGGAGTGAGTCCAGAGGAGAGCCACCAAAATGATAGAGGGATTGGAGCACCTCTTCTATGAAGAGAGGCTGAGAAAGTTGGGGCTTTTCAGCCTGGAGAAGAGAAGGCTCTGGGGGGACCTTATAGTGACCTTCCAGTACCTGAAGGGGCCTACATGAAGGTGGGGGAAGGTCTATTCAAAAGAGTTTGTAATGATAGGACAAGGAGTAATGGTTTTAAACTAGGAAAGGATAGAATTAGACTTTGATATTAGAGAAAAAAAAAATTAATATGAGTGATAATCACTAGAATGGGCTGCCCAGAGAGGTGGTGGAGGCCCCAACACTGGAGTCATTCAAGGTCAGGCTTGATAGGGCTCTGGGTGACTTGACCTCGGTAGAGATGTCCCTGCTTGTGTAGGGAGGTTGGACCAGATGACCTCTAAAGGTCCCTTCCAGCCTAAAACATTCTATGAAAAATTCTATGAAATTCTATGAAAGTGATGTGAATAATTCCATCTATAACTGGAAGAGTTCCTATTATAGCATTTTGCTCACAAGTACTTTATACTTCAGAGGTACAGTAACATGGAGTGAAAAAGCTTCGCAGTTCCAGTACTATACACTGTTGTATGAATAGTTCATGGATGTGCTTTTTCACTAGCATCTTGCTGTACACTTAGGTTTTCTTTTTATTTTGTTTTGAAACAACTTACCTCCTCCAGATTTTACTCTAAAAGTCATATTCCCAAATGTGCCTGTTAAAAATTTTTTGTATCAACACAGATGAAGTGCTGGTGACAGGTAAACATAAATTTGGTGCTCATGCACCATGAAACATTTTTTTCTCTGCTAATAGCTGAATATTATCTTTGATTCTAAGTTACCCACTTAGAGTAGTCACGATATGAGTTCAAAAGGAAATGGAGGCTTGTAGTGCTTTAGTCACGAGTTATGCTATTAAGTCATATTACTGGTCATGAAATGTCTGATTTTGAATCTTCACTGTTAAATTAGGTTAAGATTTCTTAGGAGAACATGAGGAACAAAGCTTAAATTTACTCAGTTGTCTATTTCACTACTTAGTGAGTTGAATGAAATACAGTAAAGCTTTATAGCTTGAAAAAGTGACAATATATCAAGCAGTGCTGTAAAATCCCGACAACTGTTCCAGAAATAAATCAGGAAAAACTTTTTCCAAAATAAGATCCCAATGTTTCTGTCCATATTTTTTCAAATGTCTCATTTTTTTTTTGAAGTCCTAAGCTAACAACTTCCAGTTAAATCAGTCACATGCCTAATTGTTGGTCCGTACGCCTTTTAGCTTGTGCCAGACTAGAATTGCAGAGAGGAAAGCAGATGGCTTTAAGAAAAGCACGAACAAGTCAATTTAACAGAATCACAGAATCAGAAAGATGAACTGGAAGCAATCTCTGCAGATCATCCAGTCCATCTGGCCTGCTAAAGCAGCTTCACCTGGAGCAGATTGTGCAGGAACACACCCAGGTGGCTTTTGAAAGTCTCCAGAGGAGATTCCACAGCCTCTCTGGGAAACCTGCTCTAGCGTTCCATAACCCTCACAGGGAAGAGGTTTCTTCTGATGCTTAGGTGGAACATCCTCTGTTCTAGTTTGTATCCGTTGTCTGTTGTCCTATCACTAGACACCTCTGAAAAGATTCTGGCCCCATTCTCCTGACACCCACTCTTTAGGTATTTAGAAGCACTGAGAAATTCCCCTCTCCTCTCCTCTCCTCTCCTCTCCTCTCCTCTCCTCTCCTCTCCTCTCCTCTTCTCTTCTCTTCTCCAGGCTGAACAGCCCCATGTCTCTCAGCCTTTCCTCTCAAGAGAGGTACTCCTGTGCCCAGCCATCACCTGTGGCTGAATCCAGCCTGGGACTTACCCCGGGGGCTGCTCCCCAGCTGGGGGTGACAGTGATGTATTGCCATCAGGGGGTACCTGGGTTCAATACTTATTTTGTATATATTTGTATATATTCTATTTTCTTCTCATCATCACTAGTAGTAGTAGCAGTATTAAAGCTGCTTTCTTTTCTAGTCGATAAGTCTCTCTCCCTTATACCCTTTCTCTTTCCTCTCAGGGGAGGGGTAAGAGGGGTTAACAGAGAGTGTCGTTTGGGGTTGGCCCCGACCCTCAAACTGTGGCAGCAGAGAAGTGGATTCCACAGGTGAAGACATTTAATTGCCATTCTCCAACCACTGGGACAGAAACATCTTACTCAAAAATTATGTAATTTATGATGTTGACAGTATAGCCTAGTCAGAGATCCTAAAGACTAGGTTGGCACAGAAAAGCAGGACTACAAACAAAATGATTCACAAACAAAGCCACACTGGCCACAGGATTTCAAATACTCTTAGCAGCTGTCAATGCAGTAAGTAGGCTTCTCTCACATTCTACCAAAGGGCAATCTTATGGTCTGTAATAATTATTCTAAGAAGAAAACCAGTTATCTTACACTACTTAACCTTCCTCAACATCTGTGGGCACCATGGTTATCTCTGTGCTTGGACTGCGAGATGAGTCTCCAGGACACTTTTGAGTCCAATATAAATTACAGTAACCCAAACAATCCCTGTGTTTGGTTTAGAAATTAGTATAGTCTAGAGGCCATTCCTAGTAAGTAGTTTACATAAAACCATGTTGTTTTGGAGGTGAGGTTGATGTTACAGAGGCAATTCCATGCCAGCTAGCCTCAGTGCCAGAGGTGGTCCTTTTTACTTTTCTGACACAGACACAGCCCTCATGCTCATTAGCTGTACCCACTAACTATGAACGTAGCTGTTCTGGGCTGTGTCCTAGCTCAGAAATACTAACAGTCTTTAAAAAAAGATGTAGAAAGTGAAAGGATTTTCTATTGTGGATTAACTAGAAATCATGATTTATTTTTTTTTATCATTCTCCTTTTCAAAATTAAAATGGCATGCCCTTGTCTTTATCTACTAAATTAGCTTCTTTAGGATAATTTTTGTGATGCACATTTATTCACTTCCCTCACTGGTTAGGAAATTTCGTGATTTTCTCAAATTTAGGTAAGCATACCTGGAAATAGCAGACACTGTACAAGATTTTAAAACATACGAAAGCAAAATAAAATAAAATAAAATAAAA
>NW_008590064.1:0-26699 GCF_000691845.1 Merops nubicus
GGGACCTACCTGGCAATTAGTTGGAGGTTCAGAGCCTGGACAGGAGGGAAAAGCTGCTCAGAGAGGCCGTGTGCTTTCCCTCAACTCTGCCCCTTGCCCCCGGCAGGCAGCGGAGCCCCCATCCTGCAGAAGGCGGAGATCCGGCTCATCAACCAGAGCGTGTGCAACGAGCTGCTGCCCGACCAGCTGACACCACGGATGATGTGTGTGGGGATCCTGACCGGCGGCGTGGACGCCTGCCAGGTGAGGCTGAGCTGCCAGCAGCAGCCTTAGCTAGGCAGGCAGGGCCTGTGCACTCCCACACCTAACACACAACATACACATTGCATGGGACCCTGCTTGGAACGGGCAGTGGACCAGTTGGAGTGGGTGTGAGCAGCTGTGTTGATGTTTGACTTAGACTCAAATCCACCTCACCAGGTAAGAGGACACTGCAACCACACTCCCCTTCGTGGCTGAGAGCCTTAGTTAGCCAGATAGGCACTTCTTTAGCTCCTTATTCGGGGACTTTGCATCTGATTGTTGTACTTAGCACCTGTATCTGAAACAAGTATTTTGGTCTTTTTTAATGGCCAAGGAAATTACAGACAGGTGAATTCAATTAAGCAATTAGCTTCAAAAACAGTTGAGTTAAATCAAGTAGATGATGAAAACTAATGATTAAGACAAAAATGCTACATAGGTACTTGTTGGAGAGGGCATATTTTTTTAGACTTGGTGGGTAATGAGTTTTTGTACTGGATTGGTGCTTATGCCACTGTTTGTTTCTGTGCAGGGAGACTCAGGGGGGCCCCTGGTCAGCGTGGAGCCCAGCAGCCGCATGTTCCTGGCTGGTGTCGTGAGCTGGGGCGATGGCTGTGCCCAGAGAAACAAGCCCGGGGTGTACAGCCGGCTCACCAGCCTGCGCCCCTGGATCCAGCAGCAGACAGGCCTCTAGGGACAAGGACAGCTCTTGTACTGTGCCAGCTGGAGCCACGGGTTGGTCACATCCTCCCAGCGGCCTCTACTGTGAACTTCAATCCTCCCTCTACCTCGTGTGTACTGAGCAACTGGAGCTGATGGTTCAGTTTAGCCATCTGTGTTTGGCATTTAACAATTTCCCTTGGTGGGTGAGTGCAGCTTCCATCCATAACTTGAATGATCATTCAGGAGACAAAGTTAATAAAAAAAAAAAAAATTAAAAAAAAAAAAAAGACAAACACTTTGTGTTTAGAGGCAAACTTTATTGGGACAGGTTCAAAAACAAGCTTTCTGAATATAGACTATCTCCCACACTTGTTCTCAAACTGCCGTCCGCACCCCTTTCTCTGGTGTTGAGTTGTGGGGGAAGGGGAAGGGAGCTCTTACCATGGTGGGGGGATCCCCTTTGGGATCCCTCCCTTGCTCTTGTCCCACGCCGTTGTCTCCTCCTCCTCTGCCCAGCTGCACAGCCCCCCACTCACCCTGGGGGAAGCAGCCCCGGGGGTTGGCATCACCACACTGTGCCTTAGCACTCTGCTGCTGCCCAGCCAGCGCCTCTCCCCCCAGCACCAGCTGCTCAGTGGTGCAGTGCAGGGCCCCGGAGCACTCCTGGAGCTTGGCCCCTGCAAAGGCAACACAGGTTAGCTGTGCCAGGTACCACTCTCAGCCCCCTCTTACTTTTGTAAATAAGACACAACAACAATGGGACTTGTGAATGTGCCAATTCTCTTTTCTCTGTTCCTTGCCCTAGACAAGCACACTCCAGTTTAGTTAACTGCTCCTTGCCTGTAAATACCTTGTTTTGTAAAACACTGTATGAAGTCCAGATGATCTAATAAACTGGGATATTTTCTAATACACTGGCTGTGTCGTTCTTCATCAGCTTCTGGGCACATGTTCCTGCCCTGGGAAACCTGCAGCACAGAGCCCTGGTGCCAAAGGGGGAGCTGAGCTCCTCCAAATTAGGATTAAATCCCTGCACTGCAGCTCCGCTGAGAGAAATCAGCCAGGCCACAGTTCTCAGAATCCAGGGAGATCCAGGACTGAAGCTGAGTGTCACATTCAGCATTTCCTGAGGCACCCTCCCACCTGGAAACCTGCAAGAGTCACCCCTGAGCCCAGCAGACTCACCTCCCACACTGGCATTAGACTGGTGGCAGGAGCTTGTTCCATTTTCCTCGCACTGCTGCCCTCCACAGGCAGGCACACAGGCCCTAGGGAAAAAGCAGAATAAAAACCCCAAATCATCTCCAGCATCCAAAGAGGAGTCCAGCCCAGGAACGTGGTGGGGCTGGTTGTGCAGCGTACAGCTGCTCTGTTCAGCTCTCTGCTGGAGGGGCTTAACTGCTTCACAGTCTGACCACTGAGCTTCAGAAGCAGCGAGGGCTGGAAGAAGCTGCTGTATCATCCAGGGTGCTGTGAGGGCTCACAGGAGGAGGGTGGGATCCTCCTGTCTCTGCAGAGAAACAGAATTAAGGGCATGGGTTTATTTCCTTTCTTACACAACAAAAAAGAGCGTTCCCAGCAGCTGCTCACTGCCCCATCATCTGACACCACGCTGGGACACGGGTGGACCTGCAGCAGCTGCCACGGCCGGGCTGGGTGCCAGGGCATCCCTCTGCTCTGGCAGGGCTCTCAGCTCTGTGGAGACAAAGCAGCTCATTCCAGTACATTCCCCAGAACCACTGCGAGATGCTCTGGTAAAGAGCCTCGGAGCACTCAGTGCTGGGAGCTGACTGGCTGCAGCACAGGTGGCTCCAGATCTGCTCTCCAAGCCCAGGGCTGGGCTCTTGCAGGACTGGGGGATGACACCTCTGGCTAAGGCACGTTGTCAATGTGAGCAGCAGGATGCTGGGCACGCTGCATGGATGAGGAGTTTGCCAAGGTGAGTTCATCCCTGAGCTCCTGTGGGCAACAGGCAGGTAGTGCCAGACAGGGATGGGACTCACCAGCCAGGCACTGTCCAGAGCCAGCTCCCTCCTCACTCCAGGCCAGTGTCTGCAGCAGGGGATAAGCAGTCAGCTGAGGTGCTCAGCTATCAGAGCAACTGAAACCATGAATGGCTTAATTCCACACTCCCAGATTGCAGTTACCCCCTCCAGACACGTAACCCACAAAAGATTTCCCTCAACTTGAAGGCTTATGGACCATGTCCAGGAGCTGCCCAGGATAACAAGGTGCCTGAGGCACCACAGCCCTAGAGCAGGGACATTGGAGTCCCACAGCCCCAGCCTGGACCTACAGAAGCTGCCCCATCTCCTGGCAGATGTGAGAACACCAGTTCCTCCGTGGGCCTCTGCACCTCATCCAGGATGACTTTGCTAGTGAAACATCACAGCCAGGCAAGTCCTACCCACCTCCTGGGGGTATCAGGTCCCCCCTGAGCCAACCCCTCAGGAACTCCATCCCATTTCCCCTACCCTTGCAAAGGAAGGTTATCAGACAGCTCAGCTGTGACCCGTGTCACTTGGCATTGTCAGAGACAGGCCAGTGCTCTTAAACCCACCTCTGTGGTTTGATAACCTGGTCTGGAGTGTTTTTATTGTACGTAGGAAGGCATCAGAGCAACTGCCCTGGAAGGAGGAGAAAACCAGCATTAAAATACCAGCAACTGCCCCTGGAAGGAGGAGAAAACCAGCATTAAAACAGCAGCAGTCTACCCCAAAGCTGTGCAAGGGCTCCCTGCTTTGAAGTGCTACAATAGCTGCTTTGGGTCCCATATTGGTCCTTTTACTACCCCACAGGTTTGTTTCTCTCCATTGCCCCCTCTGAAGGAAGACTCCTGCAGCACCCAGATGATGACCAGTTAGTCTCCCACGGGGCCAACACACCTTGTTAGGAGACAAGATTAGGAGAGAAAACACCTCACTGGAGGAGAGGCACCTCCAGAGAGCATATGGGGTTTGAAGTGGCACAATAGCTGCTTTGGGTCCCGTGTTGGTCCTTTTACTATCCTGCAGGTTTCTCTCCATTGCCCCCCTCTGAAGGAAGACTCCTTCAGCACCCAGATGATGACCAGTTAGTCTCCCACGGGGCCAACACACCTTGTTAGGAGACAAGATTAGGAAAGAAAACACCTCACTGGAGGAGAGGCACCTCCAGAGAGCATATGGGGAACTGAGAGCCCCAACCAAGACTTACACAGCACCAGGTGAGAGAGAAACACCCACCAAATGTCCACTCCACCCTCAGGCAATCAGTGCAGCAGTACTGCTTGGGAACCACAGCTCCTGCTCCTACAGAAACTGATAAGAATTCTAAAAAATATAAACAAAAATGCAAGAATAAAGTGAAAAAAAAAACCCACAAACAAAAACCCCGACAAAACAAAACAGGTCCCTGAGCTCTGACCCCACTAGATGTCTCTCTCTGCCAAGGCACAAGGTCTTCTGAAGGATCACGGAGAAGAAGGTCCAGGGAAGGGGCAGGTCTGCTGGCTGCATGCCCCACAGCCCTCTCCAGAAGGCCAGAGAGGAGAGAGCCAAGAGCAGAAAGAAAGAATGAGTGGGCAGTGAAGGGAAACAAGTGTAGGCAGCACTGGATGGAGAAGCAAGCTGCACTGCTCACAGCAGCTGGCCTTGCCTGCAAGGTGCCTAAATGAGGTTCTTTGGGGGAAAAAGTAGCTCTGAATCAGCCTGGAAAGTCCCATCCCTCAGGTTAAGGGTCCAAGTTGAAGAGTTCACTGATGGCCAGCACCCACTTGATTTTTCCTCCCTGGTGCACCAGGGGTTCCCAGGCTGTTCATCCTCTGCCTCAGCACTCAGAGGAAACATTCCTCCACTTGTGTCCCATCAGAAGCCCCTTGTCAGCCCCCAGAGGCAGCATTTCATTTCTGATACTGCAGGATTTAGGCAACAGCCCCAGCCCTGGTTTGTTCTCCGAGCTGGCAGGGGTGACACCCTGCAGGACTGGGGATGGGGACTGCTGGGAGGCACCCCGAGAAGCAGCAACACGAGGGGGTTGTCTGTTCCAGCAGCAGCTTGGAGGGGGAATGGAGTCAGCCCTGGCCCCAGGCACACAGGACAGAAGAGGGTCTGACGTTTGCATCTCATTGCACTGGTCGTCTTAGAAACTGTGAGAAAAGTAAAGAGATGAGGGGAACTCAGTGCAGTCATTGGGGCAGCCTCTCACCCCAGGAAGCCAACACAAACAACAGGGTCAGGGAACAGACAGCCAAGGGTGTTTCATGGTGCTGGGAGCTACAGGGGTACCTCAGGGGGGCAGGGGGAGGAGGAGAGGCTGCATCCTCTGGCAGTGCACCCAGGCAGGGCTGCCTGGGGGTCAGCACCCCATCTGAAGCAGGAACGGATGACTTGCAGGAGGCAAAGCACCAGGAAAACGTGCTGGGTCTCTGGGAGGAACTACAGCTGATGAATCGAAGGAAAACAGCCCACACAACCACTTGGAAACCTCCTCCCACAGCCCAGCTGCTCCCACAGCCCTGTTCAGCAAGGGGACGAGGTGAGGGGTCTGCTTCTGTGCCATCCTGCTGCCCATCCCTGCTCCTCTGGATGCCACGTGCTCCAACAGCCAGTTCCACACCCACATCAGTCTCCAGTGCTTCAAACATCCTCTGAGGGGCCAAGAGGATGTGGCCCAGGGCATGCAAAGCACAGCTCTCTCCAGGCAAGGCACTAAGGCTCAGTCTTGCCCAGAGGCAATGCCAGTACACAGACCCTGCAGGGCCCCAGGCTGACCCAGAAACACTCTGTGCCCCCTGGCATCGACTGCATCGTGTCCTGCTGACCAGGTGCTCTGCAGCTTGGAAGGGCAGGTTCCCCTTTCTCCCCAGACCCAGATACAATGGGCAAGCCAGCTCCCCTCTCCTGTCTCATGAGGGCTGCAGCATCACCCCAACAGCAAGAGGGAAACATTTATTCTCCCATATACCCCTTGAGAAACCTCAAGTGACACTATTTACAGACATGGAAGCCACCAGAGCCCCTGGGAAGTGCTGAGCACATGCCAGTATCCCAGACTGTCTTGCACAGCTGGAAGACATCTCAGGAGAAACCCAGGGCTGACAGTGCAGAGTGGGGACTGAGGTGTGCTAGGTGGGGGAGTCTGCCTGGGCTTGGGAGCACAGCCTCTAAGGCAGTAGGAAAGCTCCAGGGAGCAGGCTCCCAGCAGCTGCCACTCAACACTGAGCAGGCAAACCAACCACCCATGCAGTGAACCAGAGCTAGTGCCTAATCCAGCCTTTACCCTCCCAGGGATCACAGCAAGGGACAAGCATGACAGCAGCTTCTACAGCTCAGGAGCAGTGCCACCCACAGGGAACACAAGATACTTTGGCTAAGCCAGCTCTTACTAGCACTTGATTTACCTTCAGCTGTTGAGATCACAGTGGCTTCAGCTTTCTCTGAAACAACAGGAGTCTCTTGCTACACACCAGTGACCCCAAGATTAAGGGTGAATGCTAAAGGCCAATTTTTAAGCAGATGAAACTGGACAGACTCCTCTGGCCTCAGCTCCATGCACAATCTTGCAGGGGGATCTTTCACACCAACTGCAGGCAAGTTTTTCCCCTACCTTGTTCAAAAAGTATAACACCCTGAACAGAAAAACACCAGACTCAAATTTCCCCATTACCAACAGATGAACCTGGACAGGAAACATAAGAACAGCCTCTCAGTAAGCTGCAGGAGACAGAACACAAACCTCAAGCCTTGCAGCTCCAGACAGAGCTTGAGCAGTTGTCAGTATCACACTGATGGAGCTCCTTTCTACTGAGCACTGAGCTTCTCTTGGGCCTAGAAGACAAATTATCCACCCCATCCCATTTGCAGCCTCTTAGAGCAGTCCAGAGGGCTTCTTTCTGGGACACTGGAGGCAGTTAATTGCTCCTCTGAGCTGCCAGGTTAGACACCCACGACACAGAGGAGGAGTGTTCCTCCAGAGCAGAATGACCACTCGAGACAAGTGCCTGTGGGACAGCAGCCTGAGCCTCAGCTCAGCTGCCTCCTTCCCAGGAGCACTAGTGTGCTTCTGCTGCCAAGAACTGCAGGAGTGGCAAATCCACCTTGAACTCCTCATCTAGAATTACTTGTGTGGCACATGCCAGCCTTACCCCAGCAGATATCTCCAGCCATTCCCATGGCAGCCCAGACTCTCTTCAAGCACAGCTGGCTACAGACACAGCAAGGGCCTCAGAGCATGCAGAGAGAGGAGACAGGAGAAAAAGGCATTTTGTGACACCCTAAGTGGGCAGACAGCACCTTTCAGCAGGGACATACTATACTCAAAGCAACATTGCTCCTCAGAGCAACAGTGTTCTGGTCTGGAGTCCATTTGCACCAGTGAAGTCTTTCACACCTGCTGCACTTCACAGTCAGGAGGATGACAGCTCCTTTAGGAACAGGCAGAGCTTCCAAAGAACAGCAGCATGGAGGGTTGCCTTGGAGACTGCAGTAAGCAACTGCTGCCAGATGACTGGGTCTCATACCACAGCAGGTCCTTGCCAGAAGGGTGATCTCAGCAGTGCACGCTGCATTATCAAACATTCCTGGAGGAAAGACTGAATCTGGGCAAGGATTGGGTGAATCAGGCTGTGAGAAGGTGGTTCTTTATGTTACCATTAGTCATGTTCTTTGGCTTTGCCCCCCACCCCAGCATGGCCCCAGGGCTAGTCAGAGCACATAGAAACCTCCACTGGCTGAGAGTTCCCCCTTGGCAGGCAGAGGGTAGCAGGATGTGCAGCACAGCCCCCTCACCACCCTCTGCTTCCCTGCCAGAGCTGCCAGTGCAGCAGGGCTCCCCCTGCCTGGTCAAACCAGAGGAGAGAACAAGGGTTGAAGACCCCACCCCTCATTGCAGAGAAACCATGAAACAGCCTCCAGCAAAACCCCCAAAGCTTCCCATCACATGGATAATACATTGCACTAGCACAGAGCTCCTAATCACTGCTGACTTTCCACCCTGCTCCAGATATTTCTGGAATTACCTTTCTAGTTCTGTCCCTTGCACAGCCATGCTTTAAACATTTATTTCCCCCTTCTTTCACAGGCTCCCATTGGACAGTGTCTCCAAGGTCTGATCCCTCTGATCTTTCATGGAAAATGTCTTTATCCCATCATGACCAATCTATTTAGCTGATGATATTTTAAGAATTACTTCAGCATTACAGTCAAGCTACTGGTTACACAGCATTGGCAGCATGGACTGGATAAGCAAAGGAAGAGATCCATGGGAAAATCCTCATGACAAAAATCAAGCTTCAAGCAAAGCCTAAAATAAAGCCAGAATCCTCATGTGCTCATTTTGCCATGTAGTTCAATATTTCAGGGGTGATCATTCCTGTTTCCACCAGTACACTGATATTCTGTTGCAGAAAACCTCCCACAAACCTGTAACTCCCCTAAAGGGCCACAGCTCTCAGTACTCATGCTACCTACACAAGCAATGCTTGTCAGCCTTCATGACAAGTGTCACCACAACATTCTCCTTGCAGAGGTTTGGGATTTTTTTCTTACTACTTTTTTTATTCAAGACATGTATAAAAATGACCTAGAACCAGTTAACCAGCACTCGAGTTATTTGAGGAGCATTAACCCACTGCAGCTTTGCACTATTCCAGCATGGGGCTGGAATCAAGGACAGGAAAAGATCAGGTGGAAGATCAGGAAAACATCTCTCATGATGAGAAATCTGCCAGGCTCCCAAGAGAAACAACAAAACCCTGCTGCTTGAGTCACTTAAAACTGGACCCAGTACAGGAAAATCTTGTGTAGGGATCAAGCCTTCCCCCATAGGGGGAAAACCAGGGAAGCTGGCTGACCTCAGATCTTTCCCATCTCCATTTCTTGTGGTTTTAGATGCTTGCAGGGGCAATAGCTTACACAGCACAAAACAGGTAACTCAGATGATGAATGGTTGCACCCAAACCTGAGGGAGTGAGTCAACCCAAACACCACAGCTCATACATCTTCTGGGCCCTGGACTGCTAGGACCACACTCAGCTTGAGGTGAGGAGCAGCTTCTAATGAGAGAACACACACCAGCATCCACAGAAAAAAAGCAAACCAACAAAACACCACCACACACAACCAGGACAACACAGGACCATGAGTTTACAACACCCACCTTGGTGGCTTTCTATCTTCACTGGTTAAATCCTCAAGCTCAAAACATTTGAGACAAAAGCTCTCTGACAAGGAATTTACACTGCACAGAGCAGAACTGTGATGTTTACAGGTTTTCAGGCAAGTTCTTCCAGTTACTTACTAAGTTTGAGGCCTCAGAGAAAAAGCTAATTGTCAAGCACACAAACCCAGTGCCACTGAAGAGGATATTGCTGGTTTTGTTGTTTAAGAGCCACACGCTTCAGAAACAGACTTACCTGTTGGTTATATCTGGTTGGGGTGAGGAAGGAAAGCTAGAAAAAGCTTATTCCTTGATTAATGTCATCCTCTTTTGCTTTCTTTTGGATAAAACTGCTGCTAATGCCTGGAAGATATTGGACCAGCCAGATTAGGTTCCTTAGCAAACCCCAGCAAGCAGAAGGCAACTCAGAGACACAGTTCATTCATCAGAGACCTGCACTGGCCACTGCACTCCCCAGCACACCAGCAGATAAACCCACAAAGAAGTCAACCTTCCAAGCCTGCCTGGACCTCTGGAAGGCAGCAATTGCCCAGGCAAGGACACCTACCCTTGACAGAGTCTTGGCAGAGCAGGTAGGAGGGCTGTTAGCATTGTCATTCTAGCAGGGAGCCAGCCTGCCTGTTAGGACAGCGTGCTTGCAGGGTGATGAATTCTGATCTCAAGATAATTTATAGCCTTAGTAAATAAACAGGCTTAGGGCTGTTTAAACACTGTTTAAACACTCATATGATGGGACTCTGGGCAAAGCACACTGAACAGAGGAGTTGTCTGAGCTGAGAACAGATAGCCAAGGATAGCAAGTGAAGCTCAAAACACTCCCCATCAGAAGCAAAATTCTTCTGCTCTTAAAAACCACTCACCCCAGTCCCCCAAACATAGTTCTCATCACCCTTCTACCCACATTCCTGCACCAGAAATGGAAGACATCTTTGGTGGGACAGGGGATTGTGTCACCTTTCACCACATCTTACACCACTCAGTCTGACCTGCTGCACCCAAGTTCACACCAATTTCACCCCATCTCTCTGGGCAACCATATACAGCAAGAACTGTAGATATAACTTTGGCTGTTAAGCTTCTATACATTGTATGTGTTAAGGATTTTCTTTTTTGCTTCCTTGTTTTTTTTTTGATGGGACTGCAGACTGGTTTATACACCAAAATTAAGATCCATTTGAGGCCTGGGTCACAGGGATCCACTTCAGTTTTGTTCTGGTACCAGAGGTGTTTGCCAAGTGCTGCATGTTCCACAGAACAGCTGCAGCTGTGGCCCTTGGGCTGGGAAAGAGCAGAGGTGTCCTTTGCTTTGGTTTAAATGTATTTAAACAGCAGTAACCTGCTATACCAAGAACGGAAATTATTAAGGGCTGGAGGCACCAGCTTGGGAGAAAGCAGCTAAAACGTGCAAGAATGGAAGCAGCCAGGCTCCAGCTCCTGAAACACTGATCCTCTGGACAGTGGAATTATTCTGGACAATGCAAGGGACTGGATATTCCCTAGCAGTCATGGGATGAGAGGAAAAGGAAAATTTCAGCTGCCTACCAAGCACTGCTCCCAGGAGGAAGGTTCAGATGAATCTTTTCTTCCAGGGAAGGGACAGAGTGTTCTCCCCACAACCAGCTTATCACCCCACTGTGGCACGTGGGGGAATACAGGAACAGCCCTGCCACAGCCAAGAGCATGGAGGAGGTGAGCTCATTCCCTCCCCAGGAGCTTGTTCCTATAGACAAGCCACTCCAAACATCCATCCCATGTTCCAGTCGTGCCTATGGGCCTGCTTGGCTCACTGCCCTGAGGAGATGACAAGCAAGGAAAGGTTCAAGTGCTAGCCAAGAGTGGCAAGGCCCCATGCAGCAGCTAGCACATGGTCACCAGGATTCCCACACCAAGAGAGGCTGTTCCAGGCCTGGAGCAGTTTGTCCTGCCAGTTGATGCTGGGCTTGTTGGCTCCTAGGCCAGGGACGTGGTCAGGGCAGCAAGGAGAGCTCAGCAAGCTGAAAAACTGGTTTCAACCATACCTTACACCAGACTGAAGGTATTAGAGGCAACCAGGAGGCTCAGATGAGGGAGAAGATGGTCTTGTCCATGCAGGATCTCCAAGAATACAGGATCTCACTGCCTTGTCAAATAGTGTCAGGTGATCCTCTCAGCCCCTCTGTTTCCTTCTCCAAGACAGGACAATACTTCAGAACCACCTTTGTAATGAGAAAACATGCAAGATGTTACCATTACAGCAGATGACCTCACACAGACACACAGAAGGCTTCACCCTAGCAAATATATTTCACAGAGATGTTTCCTCACCTGATGAGACAGAGCAGGGCTGGCAATACCTCCTGCTCCCACTCTAACAATTCCATTTTACCCAAAGTGAGTCCAGCTCATGCTATGAAGGCTGCTAGGGCTGCCCAACCCTCCCTTGCCCAGCAGCATAATAGGTGGAAGGAAAGCTGGGCACATGTCCTGGCCCAGAAGGTTGGCATCTGAGTTCCAACATTGGGGTTTGGAGCAGAATTGCCACAGAACCCAGAAGCAGAAGATACAGCCTGTGTCACATCTACACATGTGCTATGCTGCTGAGCCAACTGGAAGTCCTGTGGCTGCACCAACACAGTGCCAAGTCACCACCAAAGATCCCACCTCCTAACTGAGTTCACCACTGCTACAGGGTGGTTCATGTCCAGATGTCTCTGAACACAGGCAAAATGAACACACATTTACCTGCTAAATGCCATACCAAGGAACCCAGGAAGAAAGAGGCCAGGTTCAGGGTAAAGTCAGGCTCTCAGGGGACACCATCTCAGTCTCTTGAAGTTTAATTGCCTGCTATCCTGGAGCATGATGAACCACAGCAACAAGTCACCTACAGACACAGGATACAAAAGAAAATCAGTCTGGTCAAGGCTCCATCTCCCATCTGACCCAGAACACCATCAGGACAGCTAAGGTGCCCAACACCAGCCTAGGCACTAGCTGGGTCCATGCCCTGAGACACCCCTAACCCATTTACTGTCTCTTCTTCCTCAGAAGCTTAGAGGTTTAGGCTCTTTCCCAAACCTTCCCACCACACTGAGTTTCTGCTCGCAGGCGTAGGTGTTACAGAGAATCACTGCTGCTGGGAAGAATGGTTCAGCAAACATGTTTTGAACAGGATCCATCTAGAAGAGGTTTGTGCTTCCTGGATGGAAACGAAACTCTTTTATATAGGCTGGATTGGAGATTGAATGGCCAAACTGTTCCCTTCAGATCTTATTTTCTTTGGACCTTGAGTATACCCCACATGAGACATCTGGCACAGAGCTTCCAGGATACAGTTTGCTTTGGCACTAGCTGGGTTTTGGAGCTCAGTGTGTTTAAAGAGGATTTTATGAATTGAACAGTCTCACTCTCTTCTGTAATGCTTCAAATTAAGGTTTCCACATATGCCTTTAATAGAGATTCACTAAGACACTTATTGCATGTTAAATAAACATCCCTCAGTAAAACAGAGCACCCTCATTGAGGATTAACAAACACACAATTCAGTCAGGCTCATGCAGCTGTTAAACCTCAAATACAACTTCAATGTCATAATCGGTCATTTCAGTAAGATAATTGCCCTATTAATACTAATTAAATTACTAATGCCTTCACACTCCCCTGACACTGCACTGACCACCATCCCTGAAGCAGAGGCAGCAGTCAGTGCCCTCTCCATCTCCAAAGGGACCCGAGTTAGTTAACAGGACAGCCAGGAGCTGCTCACTGTCCACTACTCCAAATAAGCTTCCAGACAGAAGCTAAAGCAGCAAGATCCTGGTTTTTATGAGACTGAAGTCATTTTGTGGCAAACAGGTACATCTTCCTGAAAAATTATGGTGGGTTAGTTAGTCCAAAGGATGCAAGACTCAAACTTGTTTTTAAGCGAGTAAGCAGGGCAGAGGAGTAACTGCTGGCCAACATCACCAGCTGTAGAGCTAGCCAAGTAGAGAGGGGTTGCTGTCCTAACCTCAAGGCCTCCATAGATGCACCCATCATGCCAAGAACAACCCCTGCAGCCAAACTGCCCTAAGGCCTGGTGCCTGCAGAGACCCCCCCTGCCCCTCGCTCCCGGACTTTTGGTAAAGGCTATGACTTTAAAAGTTTAAAATAAAGAAAGTAAAAGCAGATTCCTTGTGTCCTCGTCACGTTAATTGGAAGAACATCTTCCTTAAATGGTAAATGTAATTGACCCCATCTCAACAGAGGCAGGGAGGAGCAAGTTTTCACTTGCCATGGGATAGTAACCTTAATTGCAGCTCAGGGATTCAACCTATTAGCACAGGCAGGCTCTCATTTGTTAAGCTATAAAATAACACTGCCAAGCCGTATAACAGGCTGCAGATTTAGATATTGATTAATTGTTGAAGTATCTCTGAAATGTACTGTGTTAAAAGGGAAATGACCTCATGCTTCCTCTGAGACTCTTCACCTTCCCTCCGCTCCAAGAATTTCTGCAGCATGGCTCACTGCAATCCCTTCCATCCCCCTGCTGTCAGGGACTCCAGCACCACTCACACGAGCCCACTCCTTTCTCTCAGGCAGTGCCAACCAAACTCAGCTCAAAAAAGGCAGCCAAACCTGTTCACCTCTCACTCCAGCTTTGAAAGAAAACAAAGAAAGAGCTGGGGGGGAGTCAGATTCAAGCTAAGAGGCTTCCAAACACTGACTTCTGTGGTTGAGGTCACTTCATAACCAGAGATGTTGTGATTTGGCAATTTTTATTTCACTCATTTCTTTCTTGTTCTTAAGGATCAGTAAGAGATAAAAGCACCAAAGGTTCTTGAGATAGACAAGCACACAAATATCACAGCAATGTGCTGAACGAGGAAGGTTTGAAATTCAGGGTGCTTGGATCAGAGTGTGATCTCAACAGGAGAGAAGCACTGAATCCTGCTCCAAGCCCAAGGCTCCAGAGAAGACATTTGGCAAGGCCAGGAAAGGGAGGCTGGTAACCATGACAACCCCTCATGCCTCAGGATCAGACAACCAAAATGACTCCTGAAGACACAGGCCCCATGACCACTGCCTCCATTCCCCTGTCCCAGGAGGGCTCTCCATTAGTCATGCCACATAGAGAACTACACCCAGGAGTGTAAGCCAGGCTCCCCCTTAATTCAGAGACACCCCCCTTGACCATACCTCCTCTCAGCACACACAGGGCAAGCTGCCAAATTCCAAACTCCTGGGTCACAATCTTCCCCATTTCACAAGTAATGTGGGCAGATGCCAAGCAGTCACCTCAGAGCACGTGGCTTCCAAAGGCTGAGAAAACAAATGGAGAAGTCAGATGAAAGTCAGCAACATAGGTGCTAAGAAAGAGACAGCTTAAGGAAAGGCACCATTTTGTGGCACAGCTTCATCCACCTAGAACAGCAGAAGCAGTTCTGAAACACACAGCTCAATTCTGGTTGTTATTTGCTGTACACATCAGGTAAGAGCTTTCATCTCCACTGGGCAACCACACCACTGATCTTTATCATCTGTGCACAGTGCATAAAACCAGGAATAAAATTAAAACTACCCAGAACTGAGCACTAGCACAGCTGAGGCAGAAGGCACTGAACAAAACAGCACCCCCACCCTCCCAGCCCACCTCCCAGGCATCTTAAACAGTTCATACAAGTACATTCTTTGCCCTTACACCTTTCACTGCCTTCATCTTGGCTGGACCTTTCCAACACTTCAGGCACCTTTTGATTCTGTTGTCCTCTCAGCACGTCCATTCAGCTAGCAGGCAAAAAGCTGCTCCACTGAAAGCTTCAGCTCTTCAAGACAGCCATTTGCTATTTTTATCTGCCCCTGTTTCAGATAGAGGTGAGTGTTTCTGGATCCCTGGCCACCCAAGGAAGAGCTCTAGCAACTGCTCAAACTGGAAATGGATACTAAGGAGTCAGGGGAAACCCTGGATTATTTCTGAAAGTTTCTTAGCCCTTAACCTCAGTTCAGTTTTTTTCTAGACAACCTTTGCTTTCCTAAAGTGAGGGGGTTTTATTCCAAAATTAAGCCACACATACCCTTGTCCCCTTTCCCATCATCATTCCCTAGCTCTCCACTCCCCAAAGCACAATTAGATAGAAAGGCAGTCACTGCTGCATTAACTCCTTCCCCCCCAATTCAAACAACATTTGTTCTTCAGCATTAGGCACTACTACTTACTCTCCACCTCAGGTTTTTTTTGCATATTGCTAACCACAGGATCCTGAAAGCAGCACAGCTTGGGTCTCCTGGATCTCCTGTATAGAAGTTTCAGCCAGGGTCTCCAACATCCATCTCCCACAAACCCATGTTCCCCTTGAGAGCTCCCATCATTGTTCTCATCCTCCTCCAAGCACCCAGCTCCCCAGGGAGGGCTCAAGCAGCTCACCAAGCAAGGGACAAAGCTTACCAGTTCTCCCCTACCCCTCAGAGCAGTATTTAAGCCCAGCCAGGTGCTCATGTTTAGCCTAGCTGGCAAATTTAAGTCGAGCTGCACCTGGCCCCAAAGTAAGGCTGGCCTGAAGTGAACCTGCCTTATCTCTGCTGCAGACACACACACCCTAATATCCACCTCAGCTGCCCAAGCAGCTTCATCCACCCCAAATAAACATGACCCCCGGGTCACTCCCAGATGACCAGTTAGCTAGCCTGTTAGTTAGCCAAACAGGAAGAAGGGCCAACAAGAAAAAAGCCTGAGAGCCCATGTTTCCCTAGCTAAGGGCTCATCATCCTCCAGCACCTGCTTTTTTGGCCTGTGTTCCTTGAGAGGCGCTTTGTGCAATCCACACAGCTCAAAGAGGCACTCTGTGCCATGAAGAGAGCCAGGACTGTTTCAGATGTCAGTGTCTCCAGCTGCTGTGCTGATTTTGAGGGAACAAATGTGCCTAGTGAAGCAGATAGGTTAGCATAACCCTGTCACTGCTCCATGCTACAAAAAGCATTAAGGTTCAGGGAGGGAGTACAGAGATCTGTGGTGAGCACACAAAAACCTTATTTGCAAATGTACCTATTTAAATGCACAGAAGAGTATGAATGGAAACAAAATGCACAGAATTTCAAAACTGACATCAAATGAGGTTTAATTAAACCCTATTAAAGGCCCCTTGCTTAGAAAAAGGGACAGGAGCATAAAGGTGTCCTCTTTAAAAGATTTTGTAAAGTGGTTCTTCTCACGAGGAGATGGAAGTTGCTGGGGGATTGAGTTTTGAGTTTGGGAAGGCAGGTACTGCTGTGCCTTTGGCAGCAGCAGCAGAAAGGGAAGGGAGAGGACACATCTGGCATAGGGCATCATCTGGTCCTTTTTGCCCCCCTTCTTTCACAGCTAAGTGCAGATCACTTGAACAACAGTGAGCAGGGCAGCGTTTTGGACAGAAGAGTTGAAGGCAGCTGACAGGTCGCTTTAATCCCAGCACTGGGGACTTCCAGGGGCTTTCTATCTGGAGAGCAGATGCACATCTCTAGGCTGGGAAATGGGGAGGGAAGAGGGAGAAGATATGGCAGGAACAGGAAAGGGGAAAGGCAATTAGGGCCTACAACTATGTTGTATTTCGAGCCCATGCCCACAAGTTTCTCTTCCTTTACTTCCAAAATGCTTCTTAGCCAGCTTTGCCAGGTGCTTTGCAATGGGGAAGAAGGTGCTACATGAACACTTGGTCTTAATATTGCCTGGGAGCCTTTCACTTGTTGAAAAAAAAAGTGCATAAAATAAAATTTTAAAGGGTCCCACAAACAAAAAAAAAACAATCAGGAAAAAAATGGACTAAATAAGGAAATGAATTCCCCTCATTACCACAAGATGCTCCCCAAGTCTGACAGTATCTCTTGGAGCAGATGTGTTCAAATAGTATTTCCTCAGCCTCCAGCCTGCGTGGGCAGATTCCAGCACCAGCCACTAATGTTAAAAAGCACCTAATAAGCACTGACATTAAGAAAGTGCCTTGGCTTTCGGTGTCTGCATTTTTCCCGTCCTCCAGGCCAAGCTGCAAACATTTTGTTAGTATTATTCACATCAGAAAGTGCTTGATTTGAAAAAAAAAGATGAAACCCAAACCACTAAAATCTGGATCCATGAAAGCAACTGCTAGAAAGGAAGCACTGGAGTCCTTGAAGTTCTTCTGTAGACAGAGTAAGTGCAAAGGGGTGGGTCTGAGCTTTTTCCAGCAGCAAGAGCAAACCCTCCCTGCCTTGCTCAGAAGCCCCTGTGGGTATTACTGAGTGATGAAGAATTACACACACTCACCCCACATCCCAAGGAGGTTTCTCTCACTCGTTTCCCATGTGATTAGCTGTATTCAAAGCACTGCAGAGCCATGCAGGTTCCTGGAGTGCTGTCTTGCAGCTGCAGAAACGCAGCAGATAACGTCAGGGCAAGTTTTCTTCCACTGTTTCCCTTGCTGCCTGGGAAGGGACTGTCCAAAGGTCTCAGAGATGGTGTAGCAGACCCAAGAACAAATGTTCTGAATTCTGCCATCCCTTGCTTCCCCTCTAGCACTAGTGTTACATAGCTGCTCTACAAATGCTTAAGTGGAGATTGTTATAACAGCTTGTAAAGAACCACTTCACAAGAGTCTCTTCTCCACTTCCCTTTCCCCGTTCCTGTGTTCAGAGCAAGCTCACTCTCCTCCTCTCCTCAGTAATCCACATTTACACCCAGAAAGCAACTGCTTTAATTAGACAATGGCAGCTTTCAATGAAAAAAATGTACAGAAATGAGGGGACTCTGGGAAAATCTGCCTTTGCCTGTGGCAGCCACCTGACCTCTTACCAGAGCAATGCTGCACATGGCCCTCGCAGGGCTCCGTGAGCACAGAGATGGGACTGCTTCTTGGAAGAGATGGAAATTAAGAAATGCTCCTTGAAACCTTGCCAGCCAGCCCTTCAAAGGGGAAAGGACAGGTCCCTCCAGCACTACACTGATAGCAGGCATCTTCTCTGCCCGTTTCGAGCTCAGCTTCAGAATCCAAGATCTTGTCCTCCTCAGGGCCCCCCTCTCTACCCCCACTCTCCATCCTCATTTCTGAACGAGCTCCAGGGTTGATTTCCTGCATGTTTGAATAGGACCAGCTTGACACAGCCTGCCTTGGGATGAAATCACCAACTTGGCTTGCCTTCTGTCTGAAAAACAAATCCTTCTGCAAAGCTTTCATCTAGAAAAAGGACAAGGATTCTGAAATGCAGGCGGGCCTCTGCCAAGTTCCTGTGAACTGCTGCCTTATGTTTGCTGTTAGCTTAGCTTTAATAAAGGTTACCTGGCTGAGATTTTACACTAAAAATAATCAATGAACCTCCTCCGGTTTGCTTCCCTCCTAGCTCAAAATCAGGAAGTAGAAACACGGGTCAGTGAGGTAGGGAGAGCTTGCAGGGACTAGCTGTTTTCAGAGAGGAATGGGAAGCCATGCACGGGGGGATCTGGCAACACAGCGTGAGCAAAGGCCCAGGTGAGCTCGGGCAGAGGGAAGCTGAGACACCACCCTTGAAGTGAGAGGGATCTACAATAATTCCTTCTTTCCATTTGCCTTCTCCCATGACCAAATCTTCCAAGGTTTTTAGGTTGTGATGGGAATAACAACTTCTGGGATATCTGGGCTTCAGCTTTGCTGTTACTGGGCAGAAAATGGTTCTGATGATGGTAACTCAGGGGTTGCTGAGAGCTCTGTGCTCACGGTGTGCCAGAGTGTCACGCAGGGGCACGGTGGCATGATGACCTGGGGGCCTGCTGCACACTGTGGTTCCTGCACTGGTTTTGGGACAGAGATGCTTCTGTGACAGTCCTCAAACCTGACAAGCAATCAAGCTTCCAGCTATGGATGGTAGGTAATGTTTTCATCCTAAATGAGCAAGACAACAAAATTATAATGTAGCCATTGCACTTCGTTCACCCCTAAACCTTCAAACTAGCCCAAGGCCCGTCTCTACCCCTTCCCCAATCCCTCTAACTTCCTTTCCCAAAACAGAAAACACAGCTTCTGTGCTCGCACAGAGAAGAGTGCAGAAGGGCAGCACGTTTCTCTCTCCCCAGCAAAGTGCCGGAGAAGAGAAGTGCAACAGGAGCTGTGGGCTGAGTGACCAGTGTTGGTTACATGAGGATTCCTGTACTCCAGGAGTTTCTCAACCAAACTCACTAGCCCAATCCTTCTCAGCCCAGGTGAAACAACCACAGAACGAGGCACTACAACCATACTAGGTTGTGAAGGTGTTTGCTGGGCACAGGGAAGTGGCTACAGGGAAGTCTGGGTTGTGCATCTACTCTGCTTGCACTGATTCTCACTAACACTTCTCCTCGTTGGAGAGCTGGGGTGCCTGGAAGCCACCATATGGTTATCATTGGTACTGGAGAAGCATGTGGCCAAGACACGTGTAACT
Organism: Merops nubicus; assembly: GCF_000691845.1. NCBI lineage: Eukaryota > Metazoa > Chordata > Aves > Coraciiformes > Meropidae > Merops > Merops nubicus. Next base: position 19,423 of record NW_008590064.1, read on the forward strand.
CACATTTTCCTCTGGACCACACTCAGCCTGCACTTGTTTATTGTGGGGGAGGGACTGGAAAAATCATTGACTCACCGTCAGGAACAAAACATTTCAAATCTTGAATTGAAAATGACTCTTTTTTAACAAAGCTTTTCTGCTGGTGCAGAGGAAAGAGAACAAGTGTGGAGTGGGAAAGTCTGGGGGCTGCACAGTATTTTCCCTCAGTGGAGAGAAGTGGGAGGGATATGTTGAAGGGACAGCTCTTTGGCACTGTTCTTGCCAATGTCAGGTTTGCACTCCAGCCTCACTCCAGTCTCTATTTGGTTGGATCCACACAGAAAAATGATGACCACGCTACCACTACTCCTCAAGTCATGTCTGTTTTAGGTATTGCTGTGCTTAAAGACATCTCCATCAGAAATGAAACTGGGATGGGAAGGCTGTATCTTGAACTATCCACCTATCAGCTAGGATATGACAATGCAGACAGACCAAAATGGTACTCAGTGAACAGCCCAAACAGTGCTACAATGCAATGTGCTGGGAGAGGAGGGGATTAAAGGTTTAATGTGGAATTCAGTGCATTTCAGGTACAATAAACAGCTCTACTGGTAACATCTTGCAGCTTTGTGCCTCAGCTTGCCTTTATTAATGGGTCAAAGCCTGCAGTGCCTGTGTAGTTCTAACAGTCTTGCATGATCTACAGCAGCAGAAGAAACTGTAGAAAAATCACAGACATAAAAAGGCTGTGGGCAAAAAGGCCTCAGATTTGGGCAACGCTACCCTCTGCCCTGTTCCACAGCTGAATTCAACAGCTGCACTTGTGTCTGGTTCAGGGAGGCTGGCTGAAACGCATTCATCTACTCACAAAGCTCCTGCAGATCTAAGGAGGCTCTGCTGGGTCTAAGATCTGAGCCAAGCATGAGGCTGGATTCTGTTCCATCCAGCTCCATTTGCCACGATGGATTCTGCCAAGCTCGCCCGAGCACGGGAAAAGCTTCCAGTTGTAATTCTCAGCTCTGCTCTCTTGCCTCTTTCCGCTCTTCTCCTCTCCTTCTGCTGCCGGAAAACACATGAACAATGGAGATTAGCCAGAGCTCAGAGGCCTTTCAGATGTTCTCCAAAAAGCATGAAACCTCTACCTCTATTCTTTGCTGGCATCACAAAAAGCTGATTCTCCCCCTACCCCACACGCTCTCCCAGACATCTGAGAACAGTGAGTGTCTCATATAACTGAAGGGGGTTCCTGTCCTCAAATCTACCAAACAATGAGAAGACTGAACATCTGGAAGGAACAGATGCTTCTCATATCCCCGGATGGCGTGTTTCAGTGTGCACTTTATGCCACCCAGGGCTGTCTTCCCACGAAGAAAAGGAATATGGGCTCCTTGGCAGTGAAGCCCATCAGCCATGAGTCAGAGAGATGCTGGTTCACCAATATGTAGATGTGTAGTTGGTGCTCACCTGATGATCTCAAAGGCAAGGAGGTATTCACAGCACATGTAGGTAGGACAGATCCAGCAAGAGAGATGTTGGTTCACCAATATGTAGATGGTGTCTCACTGCAAAAAACAGACTGACCAGCACTGCTCACCTGATGATCTCAAAGGCAAGGAGGTATTCACAGCACATGTAGGTAGGACAGATCCAGCAATAACTGGAGGTATGCCACTGGCTGAAGATTGTGCAGAGAGGCAGGTGTGAAGGAATCAGACAAAATACACCCATCCTTCAGCCACAACATCTGAGCACCCTGCACAGGTATCACGTTTTCCCTGCCCAGCACCCAAAAGGCAGGAGCCGCTCACTTCATCGAGCAGCAGCACAGACCTGCTGAGGCTGCCCAGCCAAGGTTTTGAAGACTGATCCTGGGCTGTTTTCACAGCCCAGCCCTTTGTGGTCTCACCTTTGGAGCAGGAGGAGTGATCGTACCTGCCGGGTGAGAAGGGGAGAGCTGTGCTGCCAAGTCCTGCCCACCGGCACCGGGAAAGGGAAATGAGGACGCTGCAAGTGCCGCAGCTCTAGTCTGGACTCAGCTAAGCCAAGCCCCCAAACTCCAAACTCGTGGAAGTTTATAGTTCAAATCCACAAGGTATTAATCTAGTTCAGTCACTTCCAACACAGTCACTAAGCTGCCAAGCAGCAGCGTTGGGAGTTCCATAGAAATAATCCCAGCCTGAGCTTCTTGTGGCATCATAAATTGCCTGTGTCGTCAGTCAGCAGAAACTTGAGATGGAATTCTTTCCTTTGCTGTGAATTACTTCCAAGCCTTTGCGGCCTTAGCAGAACTGGTGGAAGGTGCTGAACTGACAGCCCTGGAGAAACAGGCTTTCCATTTGTCCACAGAGATGGGAAGAAGCGAGCCAGTAGCGAGAACCTCAACTAGCTCTGCCAACGGGCTGCTCGAGCTGGACTCATCTTTCCTACCAGCCCACACCAAGCAGCTCTGCTTGCGTGCCCCTGAAAAACCACAGCTGCAGACCAACGTAGCTTAGCTGCAGGACCAAACCCAATGGGAAATTTAGCCCGGGTGCCTGGCAGCCCTCTAAGGGTGAAGCAGCCTCCTCCAGACCCGTTGCTGACGTTTATCTTGGCCAGGTGGAAATCTTCTTGCGCTGGCCCAGTGCCATGAGACCAGCATGTTTTTAAGAATTCCACTCTCCTACCAGACAGTGTTTTTCAATATTTTGCATTAAATCTTCTGCTGCATTTGATTAGTCTGCAGCAGCTGTTTTCCACTCTCACAACAAATCATAGATCTATAAGCTCATGTGTGAGAGACTGTCTGTGCTGAAGAATGCTGGTGTCTGAGAAGCTGCATGGCCAGACAGCTGTGTATGAGCTGTACCTGAACATGGGCTCCAGTGAGACAGGGCAAATCAATAAACCCCCTCCAACATCACAGAGCTTGAATCTCCATTGGAGGCCATGATGATTACGAGGGGTGGTTTATACTTGTCTATATATGCACGTGTGTTAAGAATTCCCATTTGGATTCACAGAAAATTTGTGCAATTCCTTAAGTGAGTGAGAACATGAGAATCAATGTTAATAAATGCTTGACTGCACAAGTGTGAGCTCATGTATGTGCACACGCTTCTGGGAAGGAAGGTAGGTTTCAGCACAGGCATGGGAGTATCAGAGCACAGGTAGGAAAGTGCTATGAAGCCCCAGTGCACCCGTTCCCACGCACAGAACCACAAGCCCACGTGCAATGGGGTTTGTGATTGCATGTACCCAGTCAAGAACTGCTTGCTGCAAAGCCAACGTCTCTTGTCCCACGGCCAATTCAGATAAGGAGAGCAAATGGTTGAAAGAGAAGGGAGGGGAAACTGCTACATACATTAAAAAAAAAAAAAAAAAGGCGTTATTCAAAGACTATAAAAGGCAAAAGTTTGGATGAAGGAGAAAAGTGAGGGCTGCCAAGTCATTACAAAAAAAAACAAAAAAAAGAGCAAGCTGCTGCCAGGACTTGGCACGTGTGCTTCTACTTGTATAAATCAGTCACTCTAGACCTATGGTAGTTCTTGCTGACAAGCTGTCAAGCTCCTTGGCTGGGGGAATAGGGCATGTGCTTTACATGCACTTACAGAATAGTAAACTGTTATTAAAAGAGGGAAAAAAAACCCAGTCTGATTTACTTGTGGTTTTGCCTGCTCGGCTGTATTATCACAGAACAATTTTGCCTCTGCGTGGAGTAGTCTGGGTGCATGGAAAACTACAGGCTGACCTCCCTGTGGAAGCACTTGACCTCTAGAGGGGACAGGCAGAAAGAAAACATCTCTAAGAACAGAGAACGTTCAATGCAGAAATAGGCTAAAACCACAGCAATGCTGTGTGGATTTCAAACAGCCCAAAGCACCAAGGGATGTGGTTCACCCCGGACAGACATCTGTGAACGTCTCAGCCTGGTGCAGGAGGTGGGGAAAGCACCTCTAGGCAGGCTTAGATCAGGGTTGGGATCAGACCCAGCAGAACCCAGACATATCAGCTGGGCCTGCAGCAGAGCAACTGCCTGAGCTCAGGGAGCAGCCAACAGCCCTGAGCTGCCCGGGGGTGCGGTGAAGGGAGGAAAAGTCGCTAGGTTTGATGAGAAGGGAAATGGGGAGATGTGTGCTCAGTCTGAAGGCTGCTGGGGGAGATGTGTGCTCAGTCTGAAGGCTGCTGGGACCGCTGGCAAGAATGATAGCAAGAACAGATGCTCAGCTTAGGGGAGGAAAGGCAAATTAAAGGCTCCAAAAGGCTAAAATACGATCAAGAGAGATATTGCACGAAAAGAATAAATAGGTAATTGTCTGAGGAAAACCTGACCAGACTAGTTCTCTCTGTATTGACTCTGCAGTTAAGCACAGGCTCATCGCTGCCTTCCCACGGTACAAGGCATTCATCCTGGTCTATCACTCAGCAAGCTGCACAAATGCACACACAGAGAGAAATACAGGCACACACCAGTCTGGACGGTGTTGCCCCACCAGAACACCACGTTGGCACTCATCCTGACTCCCTCTTAGAATCCCTCAGCCTTCCTGTGACAGATGCTTGTTTTTCTGGTCTATCCCACATAACACACTAACTCATTTTGGGTAGTAATACCCAGTGTCAGTCCACGCACCAGGTTTTTAGGAAATATGCCTGCCAAGCTATGCAAACCTACAGGAACAAAAAGTGAAGCCCAACAAAGATAGGAAATTTTATTGTAGCAATGCTTCCAGAACTAGCTTTGGCTGGAACACTGGAAGTTGGATCATGCTGATCCAAGACCCACAAAATACACAGAGGAGAGATGGAGTGTTCTCTAAGTCTTTTATACTGTATTCCTTAGTTTATGAGTTGTAACCCTGTACCTCTGCTGTAACCTGTCCTGATAAGTCCCCAGGGCTGGTCTGTCCTCAGCAGCACACTTATGCAGCTCTCTGAGTTTTACTGCTTGTTTGTTGTAGTCATATTTGGAGGAAAATTTGTATAAGATGAACACAGAACTATTTTAAAAAATAACAGTCTGCTAACAAAACTAAATCCAACAACTGCTGCAGCTTAAATCTCAACCCAGGTTGAGTGCTTATTTGAGCATGCAAGCAGACAAAATTCCAGTAATAATCCTACCACTAATTCATAGGGAGTACAAGTTCTTCAGAACATGGACTGTGGACACTATGGAAAAAAATGGAGAAAATGAAATCTTTGTGTGGGATTGCAAAGTAGGGCTGCAGCCAAATCAAGCACTCAGGGGTTCCAAATCACAGCTCCTGGCTACAGCTGACAGACTCCCTGCCTCACTAGTAAGACTTCAACACGTGGCCAGGACAGCACACAGGATGCTTGTGCTGCTGAGGTCTCAGGGTGGGTCACAGGGAGAAGGTCAGCCTTGTGCAAGACTCATATGTTAAAGTAGGTCACTGATCCAACCCATCCATTTAGGGTTGTATGTCTTACTGATGACTTCAACATCTAACTGTCTTGACAACACTAGTGAGGGTGCACTGCTGCCAAAACATTAATGGATCTAGGGCAAAACTCAGCCCCAAGCAGGAAGCCACTGTAACACCCAGGCACCTTAACCACCTTCAAAACAATGCTCAAACAGAACCTGAAGATCATATGAGGAAGCTGAATCGTTAGCAAGAATGTCCAACAGAGAACTGTCCCTGGACACCATCACAAAAACCACAGGCTCTCACTTGGGGAACAGCATCAATGTACACTCCAGCCCAACCAAACCAAAAAAAGCAATACAAACACCTCCCTTGGTAAGTCCACAGTTACCTCAGGTAGTTTGCCTTGGTCTGCTTTAAAAGGTATGGTTTTGAACAAGTCATGAGGCACTGGAGATTAAAGGAAAAGGGAGTAAGAGGTTAATTGGATTCTGTTTGGAGGGGGATTTAGGCTGGCTGAGTCTTTTCAGTCAGCAGTGCATAGTGGAACATGTCACTTGTAATTGAGCTAATGAAACACCTCTGGAGATAAAAAAACCAAGCTAAATTCAGACTCAGCTAAGAGACTTGAAGTTCACTCACCACAAGGTTAGGCTGAGACATAACTGCTTTGTAACAGGACCGTGGACTAAAAGGGAACTGTGGAACTGCTTTTACTCTGCAAAATCTGCTTTTTTCTCATTCAAGGCTGCTGGACCTCAGGGTAATTAGGGGGATGGTTTTGTCAACACTCTTTCAGCACAGGAATCTAAACTTTGCCAATATGCTAATGCAATTTACTAAGCCCAGACACTCTCCTGCTCTAAGGGTATTTGTTTTCTACAAATAGAATAGGAAGGACAAGCATTTTGCTCCATGGTGATGACAATGGAACCACACATGGCTTAGGTGAAAGAGGGCTGCAAACACCTGCCCTTCCCGAGGCACTTTGATGGTGGGATGCCATCTCCCAGTGCAGCTCCTTTTGGTTTTCATGAGAGGAATTAAGGGTTTGTTTTCCAGTCTTCAAAGCCATGACAAAACCCCCTCTGCCCCAAAGCAAACTACCAAACATGACTCGAATGCAAGTAAGGGAGTGCTGGCTTCCTGAGCCTGCCAAGAGCCAGAGTCCTGCAGGGAGCTGCATCCTCCTTGTGAAAAATGTTAATAATCTGAAATTACTTTGTCTTCCAAGTCTGGAAGAAAACCTTTAACAACAAAGTATACTATGGAAAAAAAAAATCAGAGATGTTTGCAGGAGGGAATTTCAAAAACATAAGAGGTATTTTGTCAGGGAAAAAAAAAAAGTCTTTTCAAAATGAACCACTAACTCAGAAAGAAAGTTACTTCCTAAATTAAAAAGTTTCAGTGAAAATTAGTTTCCATTTTTTGTGGGTTTCATAGTCTTGCTTTGGGGATAATTACATTAATCCAGTAATGTTCTTTCCAAGACACTTCTAGCAAACCAAATCTCCACTTCTTCATTCCCCCTGTCTCCCTTAAGGAGTTTAAGAATAGAGTTAACTTTAAGGAGAAAAGAGGAAGTACCTGACACCCCTGATGGAAAAAAAAACCAACCCCACAGTAATGAATTTTATACAGTTGCATAAAAAATATTATGGGCATGAGGATCTTAGTCTCTGAGTGTACAGGGACACTTCTGTGCCAATCTCACAGCACAAGAAACTCTGAAATGATGTGGCTGAATCCTGTGTAGGAGAAAGCCATAATATAAGTTACGCCTATAGTCCCTGCATAGATTGAGATGATAAGGACATCCAGGAGGCTGGTTTTTATATCCTGGTAAAAGTCACGTTTGCTCAGCAGGAGCCATCCCTTTACCTTTGAGTCCTCCTGCTGTGGTTTGATTCTTCCCTCTTCCTG
>NW_008590064.1:26730-71430 GCF_000691845.1 Merops nubicus
TCCTCTTCCTCTGGCTTTAGGAAAGAAGACAGATTTAAGTAGCTGCCTGTCTACTAGCAGGTACCTGGAAAATGGAATGTCTCAGGTTAATTAAGGGACTGAAATAGCCAAGGTACTGAAGGAGAGGTAAATGTGCCCTGCTAGGCCAAGCAACTTTCATTCTGTGCTGTTACATTCTTTGCCTCTCCCAACATCCAGCTCAGAGACTCTGTGTTGGAAAGCAAACAAAAGAAAAGCTTCTTCTGAATGCAGGTCCTGCACACCCACTTGGAGATGGGAATTCAAGCTGCAGGCTTTCTGGCATCATCACGAGCAAAAAAAGACAAAACCAGATCGTGCCCAGCTCTGGGGAAGAATCAGCTCTGCAGCTGATGCACTGAATTTGCACAAATGGCAACCGATGGGGGAAAGCCACTGTTGCCACCAGAGTCTGGCTAATAGTTCAGCTGCCAGCCCTTGAAAGGATGGAATCCAGCTCCCTCCCCCAAAGCTGCATTACTCCTTTGTGCTGAGACAAAGAGGGGCAAAACCAGTAGCCAAAAAACTACTTAAGTCATCCCAGTGAAAAGGATCATCTCCACAGAGGAGTTTTATTGTACTGAGGGCTCTAGAGCCACTCCGCTGATGGGAGCTGTACTTTAAAGGCAATCTGTCCTGGATTACAAACCATGTAACATCTGAGGAGCCAAGAGCTTGCTCTTTCACATTAAGTGCTATTAATTGTTCTGGTTATCACATTGTGCAGTTTGACCTAACCTACTGATTTCTCCCCTACTCTTGCTGCAAAACATCCATCATTTTTTAAAGGGTTATAAAGCTACAGAGAAAGGTTCTGGTTTGTGTTAGCTTGATTGCTATAGACTTTAATAAAGCACCCATCACAGCTGCCTAGCCACACTATAGATCAAGCAACTCTAATTCTTTCCATGTCTCCAGAGGGGAAGGCTAAGCAAAACATAAAATCTAACCTCCCAGTGCTTGATTTCTGGCTTGGAGAGATGTCAGAGGCCGTGCAAGCTTTCCCTTTTTCCTTGCTTCCTTAGATTCCACAGCACTAGACAGGAGGAAGAAAGCAGGAAAGCCAAGTGAGGACAACAGGATAGCTACATGAACTGCACTCTTCCTGTCACCCAGCAGCGTGCCAAGGGCAACAAGCAACACTGAGTTACTGGCCCAGGAAAGACAGATGTAAACTAGCAGCCTTTGGAAACTCAAAAGCCAAGGTAGGCAGCTTGGAGATCAGCTTTTTTCCTCAACAAGGAGACTGGGGATAAAACCACTTGTCCAATGCCTACTTGTGGCAAGCCTGGCAGGGAACCCAGCACACACATGAACAGTGGGTGTGCTGTATTCTGTAGGTTTTCTTGACACTTTGCTCACAGAACCCGTTGTGTACAGGATGATGAATTCCCTGGATGGCTCACACCAATGCACATGTCAGTGGGATGTGTAGCAAACCCATCTTGTGTAGAAGCCTCCAAAATCTGCTTCCTTCTCTCCCACTGGAGGCAACAAGCTCAAGGCTCCTCTGCCTCCTAGCACAGAGGGTAGAAAAGGTGAGGAGAAGCAAAGAAACACCAGGATAATTCCTCTCTCCATCTCTTCCTGGATGTGTTATTCCCTGTAACAACAGAAAAATCCTAGAGAGACAAAAAAGCATGAGTATTTCTCTGATAAGAGATCCAGCCTGCCATTTCTTTATACACTTACCTCACAACAGACAATTAATTCCAGGAGATTAGCTCATGTCTGCACAAAACCATTAAGGGTACTGAACAGTAACTGCATCCTGGCTCTATCAGAGAGATGATGGAACACGAGCTGGGCACAACTCCTGTGTAATACAGGTAGACTCATGCTTGGCCAGCACAGCCAGCCAGGCTAGGAATTTCCCCCAGTTTTCCTGATGTGACTCCAAGTGCTCCCAAACGCTGTTCACCCACGGGAATTGCTCCTCTCTGAGACACCAGAGGCTGCCCGTGCAGTACCCAGCAGCCACGCTGCCATTGGTGCCACTCAGAGACATCTGAAGGCAGGATGGCAAGCAGAGGAGATGCTGTGACACACACAGGCCTAGAGGGGCCTTCTCCTCAGGTGGTGCCAGCCAGTGGTGCTGGAACTGCCATACCCAGTGATACCACCTGTTAAACAGCTTCTAAAGAGTCTTAAATCAAAGGAATTTGAGCAAAGTTAAAATACTAAACTACTTCACCATCAGATTAAAAAAAAATAAGGTGTAAGCTTTAGAAGAGAAGCAAAATTCTTCCTCTGACACAAACAGAATTTTTAAGAGCAATTCCCTTTGTTTGCTCTTTGAGATTTTTTCACCCTGGGCTTGCACTCGCCTTTGGAAAAGGGGCTGACCTGAGCACTTTCTTACTTATTTCAAAAACAACAAGTCAACCCAAAGCCATTTCTTTTTGTTTGGCTCTTTCGTTCTATGTATTAACTTCAATTCAATCAAGGAGGCAGTTGCATAACTCTTGTTTATAATTGCTGTCACGTCAACCCTGAAACTGATCACTCCAATGCTGAAGTTATATAAAAGGTTTTGTTAGGATTTTTGTTATTTTTCTCGTTTAAATTGTGGGAAGATGAAGTTCTACCCCGGAGAGATGTTTTGATTTTCTGAGCTCTGTTGCCCATTAGTCCTGTGCTTTGGTGTCTGTTCTCTCCAGTTTTGTCTTACACAGTGCAAGGGTCTGTTTATGCATGGAAGCCTCCAAAAAACAGTTCTGTGCACCCCGCTAATACACAGGCTGTAAAATAGACTCTGCTAAGTCAGAGAAGCAACTGGCAAAAGTAAAGTCCATGAATTGGGTAAGCTTGTCAGGAGCAATTTAAATGCATTTCTGGGCAGGCTGACTATTTAAATGCTTAGGTGGCCTGGGATTGTAATTTACCTTGCTCTTTTGAAGCCTGTGAACTGTTACGCCTCAGTGATGCGGTATCAATCAGACCCTGAGGGACCATTTCTCCTTGCATGTGTGTGAGAAAGTGTTTACTTCACTAACACACAGAGAAATGATCCTGGAGTTGAGACTCTCCTCCTCCACCAGCTCACAAACATATCACGGTTTCCTTTGCTCCTCTCCCAACACTTCTGGTTATTCCCCTTTGGCTTGGAGGTGTACTCATCAGGGAGACTTCTCCCTCACCTCCAAAGAATTCAGATGATCCATTTTACCATTAGTTTTCTGTCTTTCTAGAGACAGGAAATCACAGCTATCTCGGGCCTGAGGTAGTTTGGAAGCTAGACTGTACTGCAGACATAAATGCTTTAAGCCAACAAGTAATTAAGGACTGTACTTTGGGCGTAAATGAAAACTGCCCAGACGTATGCAATGTTTCCTCATACTTAACAGCAATCTGTCATTGGCATTGGTGGTTATCTCTTATCATGCCCCTGCTTTCCACTTGAAACTCAGGAAAAGTTTGTAAGGGCTAACAGGAGCACTGAGCAAAGGTCCTGCAGGTTGAGGCTAGTAAATTCTTTCATCCACTGAGAATGAGACAAGAAAAATACACTATTCCTGGCTGTTTCTGTAGGGAAGCAGCAAGGGAAGAGTTGCTCAGTCGATGTTCTTCTACAGTTGTAGTTCAAAATTCCTTCTGACTGAGCACATACAGACTCTGTGTGCGTATACAGAGGATCAAACAGTACTCTCTGAGAAAAAACTGTTGCCTTCTAAGTGATTTGGAGTACCACAAAACGCAGGATCTGAGCATTTATCCCTGTGCAGGCATATGGAACACTGGGAATACAGTTTGGTCAGATGCAGTGGACGGGTCCCATGTAAAGCGAACAGGTTGTGTCTGAAAGGGGAGGTGCTGTGTAAGAGTCAGTGATAGTGGCACAGCCACACAAATTAACATACAGTGGAGCAAAGCACCTCTCTTACACTGAGGTCATTAACTTCAAAATTTGGACAGAAGAGCTCATATTTCAACAAACAGAGGTAAAGCTTCAACTGAGATACACAAATAGATGTCCCATGAGTTGGCCTCTAAAATTCCTCGTGAGATCTTGTGACTGAGACAAGGGCAACTCATGATCAAAGGCAATTAACTCAAGCCTTGAGAGTGGTTTTCACTCCAGGTGTCTGTCCCCTATTTCTAAAGGATTTATCAAAGGCAACTAAGAAAATCAGGGCTACTATCAGCAAGTGTAAATCTGCTATTCATAGTGCTATTCAAGAGTTTCTCCTCTGAAAAAAGTGTTAACAGATCCCGAGAATCAGAAGGACTGAAACCCACGTGTCTCTGAGCTGTACCCAAGGCTCTAAGGTGTACACACACTTACCCCTGGCTCTGCTTGCTCACGGTCTCACAGCAGCCTCTGCTCTAAGAATGGTGATGACAGAGTTACTCTCAGTGCTCTGGAGAGGCCACACGCACAAGCAGCTTGTAAAAAGCGCTTTATACACAATCCAGGTTTCTCTTAGCAGCGTCATTTTCACTGGGGTATCACATGTAGGAATGCTGCAGCAAGCCCTGGGAGGACTCTCTTCCCTGCTCTACTACTCTCTCAGTAGCTACGAGTTCAATCTCATCTCAGCCGCTCTCTTCTGTGCAAAAGAAATCAGACTTCATTACTGTCAGGAATAAAATGCTTAACTGCTCTAAGGAAGCCAAAGAAAACCTTCAATAGTGTACACTTGCTTTGGTACAGACGTCTAAAAGACGTTTCATACCAAGCAGAAACATATGGTTGTGCTTTGGAAAAAGCTGCTCGAGTCACAAGCCTGCACCCCCATACCCATCAGAGGTGTGTATCTCAGCAGCCCTGCCTCAGCTTTAGGGCAGCCCATGTTCATATACAGTCCTACAGGCTTTGGATCTGTAACGGTCTGCTAAGCATCACTGTGTTCTCCTCACTGGGTCTGCCTGTCTTCAAAGCAGCAAAATTCTTGCTTTTATGGGAGACTAACATTTTTTTGGACATCTCAAAGTTCATTCTCTCCAAAGCCTTCACCAGGGACCTTCCCGCTTCCGATTATGCTTTCGATAAAATACTTCCGTCCCTAGGCAGGGTCCTCAGGAAAATGAGAATTTGGGATTCAAAAACACTCAACCTTCCCCACCCAAGGTTCATTGTGGCTGTTGGCTCAGCACCATTTTCAATTTCAGTCCCCTGTCAGAGGCTGAATGCAATTTGACTGAATTCATCACACCAGCCTGCTTGTTATTCACCGAGGCTATGGCACAGTTCAGTCATTTCAGCCAAGCGGTGACCAAACTTCCATTTTCCTACCTGTGCCCTAGCTACGTGTGGGTCCAGCCAGCACTCCAAGCTCCATCAGACAGGTGGGTCTGTAGGAGGCAAATTATTTTAACTGCAAGGGTTGCCGGAAAGAGCAGAGGTGTATTTTGAATCCCATGGCTCTAGGCTGTTTCATGCCTATTTTGAATCTCAGGGCTGCGATCACGATGACTGTCTACTGTCCTTTTTAAACATCTTCTGTTTTGCCTAATTTGATTAGGCTCATTATTGGCTGGCTCTCCATCAGTAAAAACCTCGTTCAAAAGATGGCCCCGCTGCTTTTGCAGAATACAGCCTAAAAGAGAACATTAACAAAAGGCAATGTAACGTACAATGGAAAACTAAACAGAAATGTGTACTTTATTCTTAATACCCTTTACTCACGTAACTTCTCCGATCATCCATTAATGCCTATTTTGTTTTAAACTACCTTCCTCCCAACGACAGCTCCAGCAACAGGCAGTTCTCCTCATACTCAACTATTTTGAGACTAATTATAAGCAAAAGTTATAAGAGAACGTAGCTCTAGCAGCAGAGTGGCACCTTGTTACACAAGGTCAAAGTGAATCCTTTGTACTGTAAGACAAACTCTGGTAGAGTTAAAGAACGACACAAAGCAAAGATATACTCCATAAAACATTAATATTTTAATGAAAAATCTTAGCTTCATGTTTCTATCCAAAGACACTCAAAACTAGTTTTTCTCCTCCCTTAATTTTGACCTATAATGGGACCAGTTTGGAGATATATATTTTTTTTTTGTATTTTAGAACATTTTTTTTTAAAGATTAAACAACCAGGCTAGCAAAAAGGTACCCAATACATACTTTTCTTATATCAAACAAGCTAGTATTTCAATACAATGTAACTATACAGAATATATACATTACACATATGATCACAAAGCAAACACTACAGGCTCAGAACAGATTTGAAAAAACATGATATTCACATTGATTACAATAACTCTAAAAATGATTGTAACGTTGAAACGGCACTTAGTTTACAAAAAAAGTCACAAAAATATATATAGCCACCAAGAACTATGGTTCCTGAAAAATACTAATAGCCAGATAGTATTATATAAAATGTGAAGTGTATTTAAACATCGTATACATTAAAAAACAAAACCAAAACCAAAAAACAAGTCTGTTAAGTCAATAAACATGCCAAGTAATCTAGCTGTGGCCAGCATCAACAAGAGAAGCTGTACTGTGGATGAGATGACGACTGGATATACGGCTGGTGACCAGAGACTGGCACAGTTAAGGGGGTTTCACTGTTACTAAAATGCACAAAGAAGCCCAACAATAATTTAAATTCACATTTTTTCCTCCAGCTTACTCTTTTCCCTCTTTGGGGTTTCACCATAGGGCAGCACCTAGAGTAAAGGCACTGCAGGAACAGGGCAAAGAAGCTGTCCAAGAACTTGGTGTAGCCAGGGTTATAGGTCAGAATATCAAAAGCATGCATCAGCTAAACGAATGGTTAAACAAAATCACTCCTCTGGGGACTTCAGCAACCCTCAGGAAGACTGTAGGTTCAGTTGCCACACAGGCTGGCAGCACCAGACACTGATTCGGCTTTTGTTTTGTTTTGTTTTGCACAGCCAGGTTTGTGTTGAGACCTGTGGGACACTGAATTGCTGTGACAGCACGTATTGAGTTAACAAAAACCCAGAGCAGTAAGTACTGTTGCATTTTAAAACTTCACATTTGTTTTTTTATGGTACGTTTCCTCAAATACTTTGAACTGACTCTATTACTAGGGAACCTCTGATGAGGCTGAGGCACCGTCCGGCCTTGAACCCTCTTATCTGTCATCAAGATGCTATGGAATTTATCATGTCCATACCTGGAGATGAGAACCCTCCAAAACTGGGTTTCACCTTGTAAGCAAAACTTGAACTTAATCGATCGGAATGAAAATTAGCTATTTTCCATATTCTGATGGTGTGGAAGTTGCAGTGGATGCAGGAGCAACAGGTGCTCCTCCATCTGCACTCTCTCCATCCCTGCAGGGTGCACAATGCTCCCGTTCAATTTGCATATAAAATGCTTCATGCTTTGTCTCAGAGAGAGACCGGCAATAGTATCAGTGCTCTCACATCCTGGGGCTGGAGGGGAAAGCCAGCAACCAAGAAGCGACTGAAGCCCTCATATAAAAACTTTAAACCATAGCTTAAAAACAATAAAATTTTATCCCATAAGAGACATATAGGGATCATAGTCTTATAAAATATATTTTACTGCATTGGCAGCTATTACTTTTTTAAAAAGTTTAGATTCACACCTTTTAGACTCAAGATACATGCGAACCCAGAACCATTTTCAATCACCTAGTCTACTAATCTCTCAGTATGAGAGACTTGACCATACTGTCTGCAAGCCTGACAACTGAACTCAAACTGTAGTTAAGACAGAGAAATCACCAGGAACAGTCTTTTATTTTTCATGTGGTGTAAGAACAGTGACAAGCAGTTCTGGTGGGGAGCTTCGTTTGCTAAGTGTGTGGGCAATCCTCATGGATTTCTAGGGGGACTTGTGCTATATGTCTGCATCAAAAAACAAACCAACCAAACCCTTGCAACTCGGCCAAATCTTCCACGCAGTTAAAACATGTTTTGTTTTTCTTCTGCTCTTTGCTAGGAAATAGAAAGCTTTCTATTTTTTGCCCCTTCTCCCAAAACACCATGATAAATCAGGAAAAAACCTATCCCTTCCTTTCCCATCGGATGTACTGCTCTACACAAGGAGTAACAACCCTCTGCAGACTCTGAGAACCCGGGTCCCTGGCATATGGCAGAACCTTGCTAGTTCTGTGGTAGTGAAGGCACTCTGCTTGCAAAATAAATGGGTGAGGAAAGGATTTTCCACTGAGTGCAAAGATCGGTGCCACAAGGGAGAAGGATATGCAAAAGCAAGACATAAATCACTTTGTGAATACATTTGGGAACTACTCATTGACAGAGAAACTGCTGCCATGGGTCATACGTGGAGCTAATTGGAAGGAATTTCCAGAAACTTAGAAAAGGCACAAAGATGATGAATGGATTAGATCATTTGCCACACAGGTTGAGAGTGATCGGACTGTTTTGTCTGGAGAATGCTCAGGGGGATCTTATCAATGTGTAAAACTAATGGACAGGAGGCAAAGGAGATGGAGCCAGACCACAGTGGGCACAAACTGAAACACAAGAATTTCCATCTAAAGATACTAAAACCTTTTCTACAGTGAGGGTGGTCAAACACTGGAACAGGTTTCCCAGGGAAGCTGGGGAGTCTCCATCTTTGCAGATATCCAAAATCCAACTAGACTAAGCAACCTGATCTTGCTGACTCTGCTTTGAGCATGGGGGTTGAACTAGATCACCTTCAGAGTCCCTTCTGAACTCAACTAGCCTGTGATCTCTGTCAAGCAGAAATGTAAATGCAGAGCAAATAATGGGGGGCCTTGGGGGAAAAAAAAAAGGGAAAAAAGAAAATACAGCCCCAAGTTCAAATCTCTGATAATGTATTGAAAAAAATTCATGCTTTAGGTTTAATCCTAGGTATAGTTTAAGGCAAGCTTCTTCCACCTTACTTAGATACCTGCCTCACTCAATTTGGAATGAGTGAGCAACAGAGATTGTTTTAAGATGTCCTATGTTTGTACATCTCTCCTGTAAGGAACACCAGCATTTCAAAGAACTGAACACTTCCACCAAGTGAGGGAGGAGAAATAAACTCATACTCGCATTTAATCTGTGTTCATTTCTATGGAGAAAAGAGATATGAACAAGAAAAAATTACAACCAGGAAAACTGACAAACACAATCCTAACCCAACCAAACAAAACCCTCCAAGAACTCTCTTGTTCCTGCAGTTGAATTAGATTGAGATGTGAGAACTAAACGAAGATGTTACACAGAGATTATGGGGTTGAAAAGATAATGTACAGCACAGTGCAATGAACAATGAAAACACGTGCCTTGCCTTGTACCAAGGTGTTAGCAGCTCATGATACCCATTTCTTTTCAAGGAAGAACAGATCAGAGCTACAAAGACTTTTTAACTTTTTTTTTTCCCCCTTCTCTTTGGTATCCAGAAAGCAGTTTGCCTTCTGACAAAATTTTAAGTCTTAAAAATCCAATATCCAGATATGTCTATTCTGTATTTGCACATCTCCTCACTGATAAACTGTTTAGCAAAATATCTTGGTGGGTGAAAAAGATTAGATTCTAACAGATTATGTCCACCTCTATCTGACTGCCTTTGATCACTGCATCTCCACAGACTGAAAATGTGTTTCTGTGTGAAGTATTTATTACTCTACAAATCACAAAGGATTCTCACATACCTGCAAAGTAGTGGAGTAACACTTATCAGGGAAAAAAGACAATTATGTATTTGAGTTCAGTGTCATAGCCCTATAATTCAGGATAAAACTCAGCAAAAGGCATTTTCTTGTCTGGCTTCTCAGTTAGAGAAATCAGAAGTGGAAGAGAACTGGTCTTTAAATGCAGCCCATCAACAGATACTGCACTAATTCACAGTAGAACATCCCAAAAAGAATTTTTCCTTCAAGCCCTTTTAAGAAGACTTACAAAGGTAGACATAAAAGACTGAATTGCAGCAGAGAATGTCTTTGCAGCATGTTTCTAGCACACCCTTTGGATCTGGTGGAGAAACTTAATTCCAGTGACTTGGAAAGGGCTTAAATTCCAACTGGTTTCACTCTATTTAACTAAAGTGTGGGTTTTTTTACCTAAAACACAGCAGAGAAAAATTGTTAATTTCACAGAAACCCTTTAAGCTCTTTCCAAAGGGCTGTAAACCTTTTTTTTCCTTACAAAAGTTGGTTATTAGTGGAAGCAACTCAGCCCTACAGAGTATTAGAGCTGCCTAAGCTAACTGAATACAAACTGATGTTGCAATATAATACAACTTCTGTGTCTTCTCTTTCTTCAGGAGCAACCCTTCCCTACTGGTTTAGTTTCCTCCTTGTGTTTGCATAAAACAAATCTGGATAAAAAACCACCAATCTTAAAAAAAAAAGATTCAAAACTAAGGGAGTATATCATGCCTTTGGAATATTAACATCAAGTAATACCTACTCGCTTAGCACATCACCTGTAGGCTATAGGCATTTGGCAACAAACAGTGAGTGAACTTCAGAAGCAGTAAGAAAAATCACAAACCTCCTAATGTATTTCCTAATTTAGGTTTCAAAGCAGTACTGTAGCCCAAACAACCTTGACAAAACAAGACTCACTGCTCTGAAAATCCCACACTCTGCATTTGCAGCTTTTTCTAAATACGGAAAAGTGAAATTGCAAATCTGTCAATTTATTGCTTACTTGAGCTGTGGGTGTAGCTGGAGTAATGGCCTTTAATAAACCAAGTTGGCAAGGATTTAAAATGTTTTGAAACAGGAACAATTCATCACTGCTATATAGGCTTTTTGTAAACAACCCCCTGTTGGGTTAGAAAGTTTTGCCTCCAAGGAGAATAAATTGCTTGTTTTGTCGAAAACAGGCTAATAAAAATTGCAGAAACTATACATACATATGTATAAACAAACAAAAAGATGTGCAACAATGCACAAAACCACTCATTCTCCCCATCTGGAAACTCCTGCTGGCTCGTTTTTGGAGATTAGTGAAAATACATTATATAGGACAAAGGGAAGTGACCAGGACTGCGATTGATCTGGCCACGATGTACAAATTTTGGTTTGGGAAAGCCTTCCTTTTCATAGGTGGTTCCCCTTCTGCAGAAAGATACAGTCATGAGGTGTTTGTCAGGCTTGCACAGATATATACCTCCTTATCATCCTCAATTCATTACGCACCACGAGACTTTTCCTCATCGTAGTATTCCCACGTCTAACCTCAGATGGGCAAATCTGGACAGGCTATTTGATCAAGCAGTTTCTAAAAGGACTGGAATATAAAAAGTAGGAATACCTGGCATGACATCACTTGGTTTGTCAAAACTGATTCATCTGAGATGAAAAGGGACAATGTGTTTTTTAAAAAGCGTGTGACTGTTAGTTTCAAAACTGCTTACCACTGCCAAGAGCAGGGCTCCAGTAAGAGCTTTGAAAAACAGCAGGCACAGAGATAGGAAGTGTCATTTTTTTTTTAGGCAGAAGATTAAAGCATCCACGCAAAACTAGTCGAAACTGTTCAATAATGATTTCCAATGCATTCTTTTGTTTTGTCATTTAAAAAACGTTTCCTCTGATTCCTTTCCCTTAACCAGAGGGTCTGCAGAAGCAAGAGAAACTTAATGAGCTGCTCTAACTGTGGAAGAAGAAATAGTTAAAGAGATCTGAATCAGTTGTTCTTCTTTAGAAGTGCATCACAGCTTCCACGATGTTCTGATAAGATCTTTTTGTGCATTCAGTCTTAAATATTATCACAGAAGTGATCATTCAGTCATGAAAAATAATGTAACATCTGTCGCAGTTTTCTGTTTAAAGCGTAGCTTACAAAGTAAAATGGGAAGATCTCCCCACCTCTGTTTAAAAAAATTAAATTAAAATGTACAGGACCAAACACAGGCACTTTCCAAAGAACAAAAATGAAACCAAACCATGAATTATTCAATAGTAATAGATGACAGCTCCGGCTTCGGAGGGTCACCTGCGGCTGCCTCAGCAGTGGCGTTAGTCTTTGGCTGCTCTGGCACATCTTCTTCCTTCTCTGCCAACCCACCCAGAGACCCCAAGGGGAAAGTGCTTTCACAATTCTGAGTTGACGACACCTGTGAAATGACAGGCATTTGGACAGAAGAGTTGCTTTCAAAGCCATGCTCCCCTAGCTCATACTGCCCGAGGGTCTCTTCTTGTTCCTGGTTTAAGTAGTCCGGTACTAGGAAGTCACTAGAAGAGGGGCAAAGGACAGAAGAGAAACGTCATTTCTCACACAAACATCAGCAACATCAGTTTCTTTGTAGCAGTTACAACACACAAGCTACGTATTGCATTGCACAGCAACAAAGATGCTCTAAGATCACCACAGTGACAGACTTCACTAAGCACTATCACCTGCTTCTCCTTTGAACACACAGAGAATTTATTCAGAGGCATCTACTTTGCATTGTTGTGCATCCGCATTTCCTACACAGCAACATCTCCTTGCTTAGATTGTATCAACGTGAGGAGAAGGAAAGTTAATGTCTGGAACATCACGTGGCACTGAAAACCTCACTGAAAAAAGGGAGCACTCAACCTTTAAAAACAGAAACAAAAAGGAGTTTGGCAGTGGCAGAGACGGGGGCCTTTTCCAGCACCCGAGGAACGGCGCTGGCATTCCGGGCAGAGCGGCCGGGCTGTGAACAGAGGCGTGAGGGGAGGGAAGCAGGGCTCTGAGCGAGGAGGCTGCCAGCCCCAGCAGTGTCCTGGGCTCTTGACATGGACCACGCTACTGTGAAAAGAACTGAACTGCATTTCCATCCCGTTTCAGTCCTGTCAGGACAACAGTTCTGCAACTTACTCTTCCCTACTGATGGCTGAGTATATCCAAAGAAAATCTACCAAACTCTCAAGGAGTATTTTCAGAGCATCAGCATATAACAAAAATAAAATTTCTTTGCAAATTTTCAGCACCAGACATGTAAGTTCGTACTTGAGGCAAGTGTACATATATATATATATATTACATATATGCATGCTTGTATGGTTTGATACCTCCTTGTAATAAAATCCATTTAAAAGCAGCCCTTTGCTTCCATGATGGCAGCATTCACTGCTTCAAATCCAAACTCACAATCGGCTACGCTAAACTAAGTGGTTGTAACCCTAAACTAGAGGAGAGCCTATAAACAACTAAAATCATGTGCTTTAATCTGACTTCAATTTGACAACAACAATAACGCGCTTACCACGACCATGGCACCATCCCTCAATGTTTTCACTCTAGTTTTGGCACAAGCACCAAGAACAAGAACTGCGTAAACCCGCAGATATGAGGCACTTGTACCTTCAAACAATACTGCGTTGGGAAAACTGTGACGGGCTTTCCCAGTTTGTTTTGCAATTTTTTCACCCTGCATCACTTCTGAGATAACCAAATAGAACAAAAGGATGAAATATTTTGTAAGGGAAAAGCCAAGATGCCTAGAAATCATGAGGGTACGTCGCAGCTGCTATGACATTTACAATGTATTTCTTTTGCACTGCTGATGACAGATGACTTATATACACCAAGCTGCAACCTCTTGATAGATTTAAGAACAGTAAGATCTATGTTCCTCCAATTTCCCTCAACCACTTTTGTATTTTTCTATCTCAAATTCCATTAATTTCAGCATGAGAATACTGTGCTAGTCTCATGTCACAGAACCCTTTTAATAACCTTTAGTGAAGTCCATTGGGGAAATATGCCAAGTCTTCTGTGCCCTGATAAACAAGACATGTCCATCTGGCCCTTACTATTTCAAACCCTATTAGCCTGATAATTTAGGAATATGTTACCTAGAAAAATGAAAAAAGACAAGGTGTGGGGTCATGCAATCTTTCCACAATATTCACCATCAAGCAGCCACTTAAAATGAAGCAGTAAGTCTACTCCCTGTGCAAGTGAACAGGTTATGTACAAGATTTTGAATAGGAAATAATTTACAGAACTCCATAGATACTGTAGAATGCTATGGCTTAACACCACTAGCCTGTCCATAGATACCACTGAAAAAGAGAAATTTAGTAGCCCAGGAGCAGCTTCTGCATATCACTCGATTCTTCAGTGCCCTCCTATATAGCTTAGATGCTGTAAGACACACCAGATATAACAGAGAGCGGTACAAGAATGAATTTGACTGGAATTAGCTGGCAACCTGATGAGAAGCACAGCAGGCTGCCCTGAAAGCAGGAAAAGATGATTTAGGAAAAAGAAGGAAAAAAAAACAAAAAGAAAAAAAGGAAAAAAAAAAAAAAAAAGCAAGTTTCCCTGTTAGGTTTTTGCTGTGCACCTCACCTGCTCTGGAAGTAGTTTGCTAGCTCTGATGCTTCATGGTTCAAGCTCCTCAGGTGAACGATTAAATTTCCAGAGTTGGTGAACATGGCGCCACATGTTTTGCACTCGTAAATCCGAGGCTTGCGGATAATGTGCCGGGAAACCCGCATGTGGTGTTTATATTCCCCGAAGGAAGTGAAAGTGGCACTACATATCTGGCACCGGAAACAGCGTTTACCTTCGTGCTTCAGGCGATGCATCTTGAGCGAGTAAGCTCGGGTGAACTTTTTCCCACAGCGGTCACACTGAAATGGTTTAATGCCTACGGAAGAGAGCGAAAAAAAAAGGTTCACCTTCTGTAATGAGAGGTCACTGGCAAAATCCTTCCAGATTTCTAGCAGCCAAAGGCCAGGCGCTGTGGCCGCTCACAGCGAAGTGCTGCTTGAGGAAGATCTCTGGTGAACTTTAACATGGCAGCAGCAATGAGAAGTGAGCTACACTTTCTCAGAACCAACTGCCCAACGATTTCAGAACAACGGGACCCGTCTGTAACGCTTACACCTCCTCCTGCCCACCGTTTACAAGGAACATCTGCCTCCAGGGATTATATTACAGCTAAGATCCTGTGCCACAGACAAAAAAGTATCCGATGCAGCAGTCATCTCAAACCATCTTTGAACTCTTTGGATCTCAGGAGATTCTTGTGCCAGACTGGTTCCCAACAATGCAATTATCAGACTATCCTTAATTGCAATGTCTTTTTCTGTCTGCCTTTGGCCTCCAAGAAGCGTGCTGGCAGGGGGATTGTGTGCACAAGGACACCTCTGTAATGCAGCAGGACTGGTGATGAAAGGGTGAAGTAACAGCGTTTAATTGCATGGGAACCTTTCTATACAAGAATCTTCAGCAACTTTGCATGACAGACAGCTCTCTGAGACAGTTTAGGTTCATGCCTCTCATTTTTCTCTCGTTTTAATTTAGAAATTCTCTCACCAGTTAATTTTTCATATATTACAGGCACTGATAAAACCCTAAAATGTACAAGCTCTGCAACATGCTGTAGTGGCTGAGAATAAGCAAGTAAACACAAACTGAACTATTACAACATAAAAGACTGAATCACCCCAAAATTAAGATTTAATAAAAAGTCTGAACTCCAGAAAGTGTGGAAATCCAAGCATGAGGCCAAGAACCTGGAATATGTAGCTCTATTCATAATAGGGCTGTCAAGGAATTAAAAAAAGGTTTGTTCAAAAGGCTGAATGTACATCAGTCCAGGCTGTTAATTCCCTCAGTCTTTCACTCTGCTTTCCTTATGTTCAAAGCGGGAGCTGAACTTTTAATTGGAGCTTTTATTCCCAGAAAGCTGTAGTTAACATTACACTCCAACTCCTTGTTAAGCATATGGAAACAAGTTAATATACTAGAATATTGACTTGTGGAGCTAAAACTGTTCATGCTTTGGGACTGTCCATGGGCATCTATTTCCTCTGATAGTTCAGGGAAAATCTCTTGAGCTATTTTGCTTATGTGAAAGCACTTTCAATATTTACAAGTTTTGAAAGTTTCTTTTGCATGCTAATTACTTGAAGACAGCTATTCAAATCTCTCCCAACTTTGCCCAGGGGTTGCCCATTGACAGGTTGGCTGAGCTACTTTGCTGAAGGCTGTCAGTCTTAATTGCTGTCAGTTAAGACTTTAACAAATGGCTTGGGACAATTTTGCAGCTAATATCCCACAAAATTTGCTTTTTAAAGTATTAAGCACATATTATTAATGCCGGCCTATGGCCATATTGCTTGAAGGGATTTGCCAAATATTGCTGACAGTGAAAACATTACACCTTGCCAACTGTGGCTGCTCTGCCCCAAAACAGTACAGCATGTGTGTGCAGGTAAGAGGCGAGCTCAAACCAGGAGATGCTAAACTATGAGGCTTAGCATTTGTGTGCAATAGCCCTTCAATATCCCCTTCATTCACTACAATGTCAGTGCTGTTGCCGAATAACGCTGACAAGTCTTGAAAAACACTGGCAGCAAAGACATTAGGAGTTCATCCATGGTTGCAAGACTCAGAGGAGGCATTGGCACAAACCTTTTGCTACCTGTACTATCTGTAGTAGCTATATTGATTATCAAAGCAATTCAGTTGTCCTGCAATCCCTCTAAAAATTCTGACATCCAAGGGCATACAATATTCTTCAATGCAAGGACATAAGATAGACCATTTTTTCTTATGGTTCCAAGTCTCCTCTAAAACACAGCAGACAAGTACAACATGTAAGAGGAAGAATTTCTGTCTACGTCACTTCTTTAGATTAATAAAAAAGCCAAGTGTACTTTATTTCATCTCAAATCTTCATCTTGATAATGACTTATTCTGATGAGTTTCAGGCAATCAGCTTTTTTCAGTCCACACAAAACACTGATCATCCATGAGCAGAGCTATCAGTCAGATCTGACATATCAAAACAAGCATTCAATGAGACATACTGCTACCCAATCTTTCTTAAATCACTTCTCAAGTGCTTGGCAGGTGATTAAAAAAGCACTGCATTATTATAGCTGCTGCACAATGAGCAAACCTCTATGAGTCTATAAGATCACTAATTCTGGGGCATGTTTCTTACCTGAGTGGATAAGCATGTGTTGTTTTAGGTTCTGAATGCGAGTGAACCGGACCCCGCAGGTTGGACACTGAAAAGGTCTGTCTGGACCATTTGGGCTGGGTCTCTCTGTGCTGCTGGTAGAAGGAGCAATGTAGAGTTGGTAGGGATACTGAACGTTCTCCAAACTACAAAGAAAAAATTCACTGATTTACAAGCAAGCGAGAGGAAAGAAGTACAAAGCCTTGTCTGTGGAAGTCTGAACCCTGAACACAATGGTATGAGAAGAAGAAAAAGACTGGACTTCAGTTGAAATCTCACTTTAGTCTGAAAATCTTTGTCCCTGGAGCAATGTGTCTGACCTGCATCTGAAGTCTTAGAGCCACTGGCTTTGCACAAAACCAGAGAATAACCTCTGGCTTCTTTGGGCAACAGGTCTGAGGACACCAGCTGCAAAATGAACTTCATTTTCCAGGCATGGCCATTTTCTCAAGTGTATCGGTGATTTACAATCAGCAAACAGTCCCCAAGGAAAAATTTAAAGAACTGAAAATACTGGAAAGCAAAGGAGTATTTTGGAGCTTCAGTGACATTTTCAAATGAAATTAAAGCTGATTCCTTTTTATTTCAAGCCAAGTTCAATGAACAAACCTTAGTAACTAGAATTACATATTTCTAAGTTTAAAATATGAATCTAATTAATCAATACTTGTTCCTTGTCTGATTCAATCAGCCCTATCAGAATAGCACAAGCATTGTGTTTAAAAACAGCACACAGACTACAAAGGAACAATCTCATTTTCAAAGTAATTTATTTAAAACTAACTGCTCCTACCATAGCCTCTAGCTCCAAACTGTTTAAGGGAACCACAGTCCTATAATCCAAGTCCTCTGGCAAGGAACTTGCTTTGCTAAAGGGCGTAGTGAAACAAAAACAAATCTGCTGGTGCAAATGTAACAACAATAGGAGTTTGTGCTTACCTGGGGTTTCCCTGAGCATTAAGTTCTCCCTTTTTTGTTGAGATAGACATTTCAGCTTGCTCGCAGCGTGATGGCAGATCAGATGTCAGTGGCAGCATGGAACTGCTCTGACCCTGAATACTCCATGGCCAGAACAATGCAATTTTAGTTTCACTAAGCTGTAATCCCTGAAATGTATTGAGAAAAAGAGTACAACGATGTCTCGTGTTGCACATAGTCGGAAAGTCTCCTTAACTGAACAAGATCCTGTTGCTGCTCTGCTTCCATCTCGAGCCCAGATTGTTGGCTTCAAGGTTAGGCTGAACTTGTGGAATTCTAATGCTCACAGGACTGAAACGTGCACTTTGCACAGATACGTTCTCCTACACGTCATACAGAGCAGACTGGCAGAGGAGGACAAGAACTAGGCCCACCTCTTTAAAATCAATACCTTAACTAGCCTTATCTAGTCTGGAAATGAATGTTGATACAACTGGGAGAACTGGGTATCTGAATTCTGAGTACCACGGTGGGTCCTCGTGGCAAAACTTCCAGCTGTAAGACTTATCTGGAGAGAGGGAGTACCAGGTATCTCTTGATACAATCAGGATAAAAGAGTTTCCTGCAGGAGTTTTGTATCAATCTGCCTGTAAAGCCCAGGACAATTTCTGGTCTCACCCAGAAATAGAATAATATTTGCTCTAAGGAAGAAATTTTATTGTCCTTCACTTCTTTTTATACACAGTAGGGCCCCAGAGAGCTGTGGAAAAGACAGATGCTGACAGACTTGTTGATCTTTGCTAAAGGGAATATTTGCAAGAGGGAAGTTAGCTGCTCACATCCTGGGCCTGGCAGAATGTATTCACTGTCACTTATGGGTCTCAGAAAGCCAGCTGGTGGTTCACCAAATGCACTCAAAGTAAATGAGAGTGGTTTTAAACATACATTCTGATTTGTATAACCAAATTTCTGACAAACTCAGGCACTCCTATTCCTCCTTGTGAGCAAATTATGAGATAAAGAACAGATTGTACCCTACTCAGACATGGAAACACTAGATTTGTCTCTGGAGTTGGTATGACCATACACTTTTTACTTTACCAGTGAAAACTCCATCAACACAAACTAACAGACTGGTCTGTTATCCAAAAATAAAATAACATTTTTTTTAAAAAAAAAATTTAAAAAATAGCATAAAGCACAGAAATAGAAGAAGTCCACAGAAATAGAAGTTCAGCTGTGATAATAGCCTAATAATAAAAAATACAGATAAAAAGGGGTTCAGGAGGCTCTCCAGCTACCAGTGACTGGCATGTCTTTCTCCATCCTTGCACTGCAAGCAGGCTGAAATACCCAGTGGTGACATAACTGCAGACTTAGCACAGTGAAGAAATTAAATCTGAAACATGGTCATATTTTCTTTCCCCTGCTTCTTTTTCCCCATATGTACACAATTTTTCACAACTTGCAATTTGTGATAAATGTGCCATTTAACAGTCAAGATTCGTTTAACGTCTCAGAGAATTTCTCTAACAGCTAAAGAGATAGATTTAAAATGTTTTCATGGTAATACTAAAATACTCTATTTCCAATTTTTTCTTCTTTTCACCAAGAGATTACATATGTTTAGCTATGTAGAACTTAACTGACAAATGTGAATGGCAAAATGCTCAGTGAGCCTAGAAAAGTTCTCTATTTGTAAATAACTACTATTTTAGAAAAGTGGAGGTTCTTATTCTATTGGGGCCTTTGCAACCCATTTTTTAATGCAGCCACAAATGAATACAGAGACTAGTTTTAAAATCAGAATTACAGAAAAATTAGAAAAAGTGTATTACACTCCAGATGCCAAATATCAGAGAAAGAATATGCAAAACTTTGCTGTGAAAAAAGAGCTTTAACACTTAACAGATTCCTGTGTGTCTATGCAGCTGACAATTACATGTGACCTGCTGTTTATGAAACACTGATTATGGAGGAGAACCAATTAATGATGTTAATTATTTAACACAGAAACTCAAGAGGTAAACTTTGAAATATTTATGATTGTTTCCACAGAGGTAAGGATATAACATTGAAATACCTTTCGATGGCACAGTCTTTTGCTCTTTTTTATGTATAGAAACACAGTAAGTTCATACTCAAATACATCTTTCTCAATATCAATTTGTACTCACAACTGACTCTGACATTTTGATAATCTCTGCTAATAAAGCAAAGCACAACTTGGACTGAAACTAAAGGTGCATTAAAACAAACAAAAAACCAGTGAGGGAAACTTTTCTCCACCAGTATGATTTATTAATCATGTTTTCATTTGATGCAGCTAAAGCTGAATGTTTGATTTGGTTCAGAATTCTGTATTGTCTCCTTCTGTGCACCAAAAGCTGTGTCCCCAAATGGCTGCAGAGGGAACAACAAGCTGTATCTATTTGCTGGTCTGCTCAGCCCGTGCTTGAAATGGGAATTTAAAAGTCGAGGGCTTGAAGGGCTGTCACAAAGTATCAGAGCACTCCTCCCATCCTGACAGGTACACACACATGCATGTGAAAGAAACCTTCTTAGGACCTGAAAGCACCATTTTACACATTTAACTGCTTCATGGAAGACATACAGTCTGGGCACTTCCATCTGAATTGATAAAATAAACGACTCAGTAGAAAATTTTAGTTCTGGAGTCTAAAATTGTTATAAATTCCTGTAACTATTAGTCCTCTTATTGTTATATAAACAATGTGCAAATTCTCCTTTGTTTTGCTTGATGCTTCTTTTGCTCTTGAGATTAACCATTTTCAAACTTGGACATGAACTAAGGCAAGTAATCTTTCCTTCCCTGCATGGAAGAGATCATCTAGTGGGAGTTTTCAGTGTGTTTAAAGGATTTTATATATTTTGTATCTTCTATGCAGTTTGTGCTCAAGTTCTGCAATTTGTAGCAAATTTTGGACATAATCCACTGCTGAAAATATGTAAGCCTTTAGAATTACAGCTTTAAAAACTTGAATTAGTTCTAATGCAACATGGGCTCCTACTATCAACTCAAACCCCAAGTGCTGGGTATTATTTTTATACTGAGGTTTGTTAGCAGACAAATGCAATCTTCTATGTCTTACAAAAAAATCTTATCTAGGCAGTTATTTTCCCTTCAGATTTAATCCTACAATGGGACAGGTTTTAGATGGAAATGGCAGGGAAGATTTTGTGAGCTATGAAAACGCAGCTCTCCATAGTTATCTCTACAGGGAGTTTCACTTGACACAGTTTCTGGAACAACTCCCAAAGGTTCACACGTCTCCTCAGACCCGCTTGTCTAAGAAAATATTGTGCAAAAGCAATCTTGCCAATACTGTGAAAACATTATTTTGCTTAGAAAGGGACTAGCCAGCTGTATGCCTTGACACCTACCACAAAAGCAAAGAAATAGCAGTCAAACCACTGCATGTACCCTCGTGTGCCACTTGCAGGCTCACTTCACTCAACAGAACTACGATACATCTCGGACCAAACAGACCATTTTAAGCTCAGTGGTCTCTGCCACCTTTCCCTTATAAGGGATTCCTTTGATAAATCACTCATCTCAGTGCAGCAAAAGAGCACTAAATATTTACAGTAAGTGCCACACAGCATCTGGGTAAGGACCTATAAGCATAAAGTTGGGGAGAAAAGATTTAAGGCTGCTCTGTGGTTTATGACAACAGCAATGTCTGGTGAAGCCAGTACTAGGCACTTGTGTTCATTTTGTTGCTTTTGGGACTTTACATGAGCTTTAGTATGCATGCAACCACACTTGTTTCACAGCAAAGGTTTTTTTTTTTTAATTTAATTTATTAATAAAGAGAGAGGTGAAGAAATGGCACAAAAATTAGTATCTTCCTTCACCACTGTTCCCTGGAAATAGACAGGAAACGAAAAGCAACAAGTAAGCAAATTCTGACTTTTCATCACCTCCATTCTTCTAAAGCATCTGAACCTTCAGGCACTGATTGTACTTTGATCAACACAGAGAAGTAGATGCACGAACAGCTCAGCATTCTGGGGTTCAGGCTGGGTAGGTTAATTACAGCACTTGCTGCAGAACAGTTTGCACACTACATGGGTACATACCGATCATCATCATCCGCGTGAGCGTTAGTGCCAGAGGTACTCTGGAGTGTGGGCAGTCCCTCTGTAACCCCCTCATCTATTGAGCCTAGGCAAAGAAAAAAGGTGATTTAATGCAAATAAGTGTTCAAAAAGGGGGCAGGTAAATACACATAAAGCTCGCTTTCCAAAAATCTCTGAAAGACACTGCTTCCTGGGGGATAAGACACTACAATTGTCATGGGAAAATCACTTAAAAACCCAGAAGCAATGTGTTCCAACTCAGCTTCTCCTCTGCACAGATTACCTAGCAAACGAACAACTGAATAAAGGGCAAATATCTGGAACACCCAGAAAATGGAAAGGATCTATGCTAAATACAGCTAGAGTTTGCAAAATACATCCAGTACTAACACTGTAAAGCAGAAATGTTACTTTCACCCAACAGGACTGTTTCATCGATTTTCAAGACTTCTTGAGCAGCAGGGAATTCAGTCCTGCTATGCTACATGGCCTTTGTGCTCCAGATCTTCCATAGATATATCTGTTGATAATGCCTTTGTTTATTGATAAGACGCTGAGACAGAAAGAGCCCTCTGAGAAATTAGAAATGCAACACAAAAGAGACCCAACATCTGTTTGTAAGAGAAACGTGCACAGGCGACCGTTCCAGAGCTTTGTTCAGTGCACCAACATTCAAGGAAAGGTAGCTCAATTGCTTTTGGAAACAGAATCTAAGGTAAATGCAGCACTAAAACAAAATTATGACTTGATTCACCTGCTGTGGCTGTTGCTCAGGAGGGCCTCCCTCATCACCACTGGAGTCCAGCATTCAGTCCTTGGTTAGGTGTATGAGGCAAGGCTATTTTGGCCTGGTGTTACCATAGCAGGGAGGGAAGCTGGCAGCACAGTATGAAAACAGTTTTAAGAACTGATGTCCACTCCTTGCCAGCTGTACCCCTTGATAAAATAATCCTCTGTTTTGGTTACACATGATCATTGAAATTAACCAAGCTTTGTTCCCTCTTTCAACTGAGAGCAGACTGGATCCCCTCACACTCCTCCTCCTCTGCTGATGATGTCTATGGGAGATGATAGAACTGAAGGACTGAACACCACCAAATTTCCAAACAATAGGAATTACTATTGTTCCTCTTCATACCAGGGGCTCCCAAATCGTGACATATGTAGGATTATTAGCACCAAAATCACTTGGAAGTGGTAATTCTGCCCTGCCTCCCTTTCCCTCTGTGGAGCCTGAATACTAAGCACTGCTTGAACTTTCTGAACAGCCAGGCAGCCTTTTGGTCTCTACCACTGAACCCACATGAGATGAGAACAGATGGGGAAAGGAGATTTCCTTCTCTACACCTACATCTTGAGAATGAGCAAAGCTCGGGACAGTGCTAGAAGCTGCTCTTGCAGCTATAGCAAGAATAATTCTGCTTTCTAAGAGAGTGGTACATGAGCAGTCTGAATTTGGGAACTCTAAAGCTCACTAGGAAAATCAAGTATCATTAGATCTACAATGACGAGCGTCAGATAAAATGAAAAAAAAATGAGAAGGGGCAAAGACACAGAAAGTGAAGCATAAAATATGCATATTTTGTTAAAAAGAATGAGAGTACTGTCTCCAAAAAGGACTCTTCCTATAAAGAACAGCATGTTCACCAAAACCTTACCAAAGTAGAAGATGATAGGCTAAACGAGACCCCACATGACAGGGCCAGGGATGGGAGGAAGCTTGTATCTCTAGTAGTTTCAAAATACCATTACTATAACCAAAATGTTTAATTTTGTTCCAAGCTGATTAATGATGTTTGGGAAATCCAGTAACTATGCATTCTACAAAGTTACAAAAGTTTCTCCTGTTTTGATTTATCCTTCTTTCTCATTAATTACCTATATGAAAATATACTGACAAATAAGCCCAATTGCTATCAGGTTTAATTTTATGCCTTCACCTCTCAAATGGAAACAGTGTTAATGAGTTATGAAAATATCTTCTCAGACACAGCTATTGTTGTAACTGTAATGACTTATTTATCAAGGCCCTGCTTCACCTCTCCTTCCATAGTATAAAGTGCTTCCAAATATAATAAATTGCAAATGAACTATTCCTGAAATTGCCCAAAGAGCAAGTAAGAGCTTTTTGCAAAGAGGAAGAGAGGCAGGGATGCTTTCATAAAGGCACTATAAAACACTGAGATAAATATATGCAATTATACCAGGAAAACACGTTCAGGGAAGAGAAAGCTGTACTTTAACATAGCTCACTGCCTCCATTTACTGTTCTTCTATTACTGCATAAGGAAATATATCTTCGGGAGGTAAAAAGTGCTTTCTGGCTACAAAGTGTGCCTTGTCATACATGAGGTACATGTGAACTGTGCTAAAAAGCAAGAGCCCTGATCCTCTTTACAGCAAAATGTGAACAAAAACTATTCTGAGGGCAGTTAACAAAGTTATGCAGAGACCAGTAAATATTAATTCGAACCTATTCATAGAACAGATCTGCACTTAGAAGACTTTGGCCTAGCACATTTTTCTTCTTTCTGCCTCTGTTTGAAGGAAGAATACGCTGCATCAACATCCTCAGTAGCAGACATTAAAGTTTAAACATTATCATGACTAAAGCCTGGCTATTGGAATACGTTTGAACATATTTTTTCTTTAACACTAAGAGACTGTTTTAGAAAAGGAGATCTGAGAGTATGCAGTCACACCTCTCGCTCTCCAATGCAGTCTCATATTTTCATGTCCCATCCCATACAAGCCACTTTTGAGTATGCAATTCTTCTGGTGTTTCTAACCCACAAGAAGTCCCCCAGAAGCTCCTCTAGATCATATGCTACTCATCTGTGATGCAGAGTTTACACTCATTTTTTTCTTCAGCACTGCCTGGATATGGTCTTTATACTTGACATGCTATTTTTAACTCTCCCTAATAATTATTTCCACTTGTTCTATTTTGTCTGTGATAGTACAATTATGCTGATGAAATAATTTACATCTCTTATTGCATGGCCCTGGCGAGGCCTTTCTGAAGGTCCTACTATAAGGAGTTAAAAATGAGTCAAACTAAACCCAGTCTTGAACAAGGACTACTTCTCCTGGAGACTGTCCAGCAAACAAATAGTTTCTTTCAGTTTTTAATCTACGCACTATTTTGGCAATCTACATTTAAAGATTTATATTTAAACTGATACTAAGTCTGCTCCTCAGCAAAGGTAAACAGCCTTGTCTCCAGTAAATAAAACATTTTCCTTTGGAAAAAGCATTACCCATCTAAAATATCAACACATGAGCTATACAAACTGTCTAACAAAAACAACAGCATAAAGTCTTGGTGGATGGGATAAATGGAAAATTTCTCTTTAGCATTACCTGAATAGTTTAACACCACCAATTATATATTGCAGTCCTGGCATGGTCAGGCTGATCTAACACTCTCTCCAGAGAAGTTGCAGTGTTATGCTGACCAAACAAAACAAATAATGCAGGCCACTAGGCCGCATTTGTTTATTTTGTTGTCGTTTATTTATTGAATTAACTGAAGCAGCCTTTCATGTATACATTATTTGAATGAACCAGACTGGTACATATGCCGTTCTTACAGTCTTCAAACAAAACAGGCTTTATTAAAAATCTTTCAGTAAACAAACTCTACTGAGCACAGATCAAGCCACTTAACTGAAAGAAAATAGCTGACTGTGGCAAAAATTTGGTAATTAAACTAGAAATACTGCAAAGCCTCTGTCCTGACTTGCTAAAAGCCATCCAGTGCATTGTGTGTAAAGAGGAAGAAAGGGATTGTTACACTAACTATCTATTAGCTATTAACAAACAACGGACTGCTAAAAGAACCCAAAAGTGGTCTAATTGTCTTTCATGGAAAAAAGGTTTCTCTCAGCAACTGGCAGCATTTGAAGAAGCAACTCGAGACCCAAATCCCAGAGAAACTGAAAGATTCTCAATATTATGACTGTGTGGTTTTGTTTTTGTCCAGAGTGTTAAGATGACAGTGTTCCACCACTTATTTTGCAAATCTTCTTACAAAGGCTCTCTGTCATGACTATACAGCATCTTGTGCCTGATGTGAAGTACCGTTCCATCCCTCTGTGCCTACAGCCACAAGTCTTCCATATCTGCAGCTGCCGCTCGGCCGAGATGATGCCTTTTGACACGAATGGAAAGAGACTTATTTTCCCCAGCCAAGCAACCAGAGGTAAAAAGGGGTTATCAACCTCTACTGAATAAGGATATCTACCAACAGGCTTACCCTTCTTAGCTGCCTCCTGGCAAGTTATTTAACGCCCTCTGTCTCCCGTCCCCCCATCGGGGTTTACATGTTACATTTCATACAACAGGAAGAAAGAAAAAAGGCAGCTTCACAAAAGTAAAGCATGAAAAACCACAACGGAGATTTCCTCCAACAAAACCACAAAGCACACACATGCCTACTTGTCCATGTTCGCCACCCCAGCAATGGTCATACCTATAGAGGAAGACTGTGGGCTGATGAGGAGATCTTCCTGCACTTGCTCGCTGCCGGGGACGGTCTGCTGATCGCTCAGAGAGCTCTGGGACGCGCTAACAGGCTGCGAGACTTCCTCGTGAACCTCCTCGTCGCTCAGCCTCTCCACTTTGACACGCACGTCTTCCTCTATCACGAGGGGAGAGCTGGCTTTTGTGCTCTCACAAGTCACGTAATCTGCAATTCTTCTGTTGGATTCGGAAGGCCCGGGCATTTCCAAAGTCCTAGAGTTCTCCGCCTGCTTCACCTTCTCAGACTGAAGCCTTCGATCGATTCCAAACGGAAAAGTCCAGGGAAAAGCTAAGGACGAGTCCACGGGCTGGTTTCGGGACTCCGGGTAAGAAGCTGAAGGATTCAGCACTTGGGGGGAACTCGTTTGCGTGTTACACTTCAGGGGGCTCTCAGGAGACATAACGATGTAGCTCTTGCGCTTCCTGCGCGACTCCCGGCACACGGGGATGGCTCTCTCCACCACGCTGCACTCCGAGGACACCGGCGAGAGGCTGCCGTCGCGGGACGCGAAGGTGCAGTTGGCGCTGTTCTCCTGCCCCGCGTCCAGCACCTTCTCTTGCTGGCTGTTGGGCGTGTTCCACAAAATGCTGGACTTCATGAATTCCGAGCACGTGCTGGCGACGCTGAACATCTGCATGTAGCTGGCCGCAGCCAACACGTCGATGATGTTTTCTGTATTAATAGACAGTGTCGCCGTGTAAGCGTATTCCAGAAGAGGTATAAAACCAGTCACTGTCACGTGGTGCAGGTCCAACACGCTCTTGCTCTCGTCTTCCGCTTGGCCGACGAGCTTGGAACGGAAGAAGTCGCTGCAGGCTGCCAAAACCACCTTGTGCGCCCTGAAGATTTTGTCCTGGACGCGGATGGTGATATCACAAAAATGTCCATCGTTGCGGAGCATGTTCAGCTTCCCCAGCATCTCCTGACTGTGAGCAGGGGAATTATGAGTGAATGTCTTAACGCCCATCTTTCCACCTTTCTGCTAGCGTTCGTTCCACATACGAGAGATCACAGGTATCCTGAAACAAAGAGGAACACTGTCATTTCCAGCTCTGAAAGCAAAAGTGAAGTGGCTTCATAAATATGAGACTCTCTATGAAGAAAATTCAGTCAAATTCTCTAGGATAAGGTTTTTCTAGGATCCAAACCATCCCATGGACTAACTCTAGTGAAGGACAATTACCTGCTTTTCATTTTCAAAAACACAGATCAAATGATTTGTAATCTATCACTAATCCCATCTTCCACCTTTTTGCTACTGCCCACTCAAACCCAACTCCTAGCACAGTTTAAAGAAAACCAAATGTCTGCAGTACTAGAAAGAAAGCATTTTTGAAAGTCTCCTCTGGGTAAGAAACCTGTGGTTTTATTTTCTGGCTTCAGGAAGCTATCGCTCATGGTTCTTAAAGCTGACAGACTTTGTCGAATGTTTCTTGTAAGTGGAAAAGACATTAGCTTGGGCCCACTTACAAGCGTGCAGGAGCAAGCAGATCTCCCAGAGAAGGTATTTCATACCAGAAACGCGTTAGAGAAACCTCAGGCTGAATGTTCAGAGGACAGAGTTCAAGCTAGTAAACATAAAATAAGTTGCCAATAGCTCTGCTTTCTCTACTGTAGTGCAGGTACTGATTGCTTAAAGCTGCTTTTAATAAATAGTTTGGGACTAGGATGAGAAGTTATTGAAAATGCCTTCAAAACCACAATGGATTATAAACCTTAGAGGAAAGGTTAACTCTAAACCAAATACATGCAAATTCATTTTATATATGTGATAAATAATACAAGGAGGGCAACTTTCTTCTGAAAAATAAAACACTGCCTTCCTGGGGACCAGTTCTCTCCCACGTGACGGAGCAAATGCATGGGTTTTGCACAAGGTTCTGAAGGAGCAGAAGGGGGTGTACACCCCACACCGCCTGCAAGTTTTAATGCTGCAGCAGTGTCCAAAACCTAAATAGCTCTGAATGGAGGAGGATGAAGCTGCTCTACGATTCAGTCCCTCTGCAATCCACAGGGGTAAGACCCTGTGCCAAGCTAGGTGCACTATGCCCAGACAGCTGCTGCCTCTGCAGTGGAACTCTGTGGCCACCAAGGCTGTCGCTGCTTGCAGAGAGCCTCTGAAAAAAGACAATCAGTTCCTGGGTTTTCTCCAATTATTTCTGAATTATTTAATTGTAAAGGAAATATAAGCCACTGTGCTTCACCTTCCCTCCCATGAAAAGCTTCCATGAAAAGTCTTCTGTGCTCCACATGACTCACACAATTAACACGAGACAGAAATACCACCTTGGTGAAGTTGGTGGCTAAACATCAACAACCTAATTGGATCTGACTATTTTCTGGAGTCAGCCAGCTCCTTCACATCATCCTTCTCCTTTCTCTGACACATATGCAAAACCACACCACGTCTGTGAACTGCTCATGTGGAGCTTCGCAGATACAAAGAGCACTGCAACTTTGGAATGGCTTACCACAAATCTCACCAGTCTTAGCACATATTTAAATGGCAGCTGTCAGAGCCTACCTTGTTCTACAGACACTTAGACTTGGCTGCTTCTTGTTCCTACAATTTCACTTTTGATATGGCAAACCCTTTCAGCCAGAAGAAAAATATCTATTCAAAAGAACAGATTAATTGACACTTAACAATAAATATAAAGTCTGGGTGAAACTGAAAGGGCCATTTGGATTTAAAATGAAATTTCACACTACTGCGGAGGAAGAAGTTAAGCACAAGCAAAACACTCTCCTCAGTGAAAGAAAACATATCGACCTCAAGAGGCATCTGAAGATCCAGACTGTTTGTTCTCCAGCATGAATCAAATGAAAAGCACATTTAATTGATCTCAGACCAAAATGCTCCAGTAAAATCTTGTAACAGCATATTCTAAAACTGCCTTGGGACACCCTTCCTTCTGAATTCCCAGTCGCTACAGCAGTTCCTTGGCACATCGGAAGTGCAGAAGTACTTCTGTTGAGCAACTGGCTACAGGACTTACACATTTGCAAGGTCTATCAGTAGTGTATCTGGTATTCAGAAATAGTACTGATACATAATTACAAACAAGGAGAAAAAGCCAAGGGAGCAATACTCTCAATTCTTACACACCCAGAAGACCAATCCATTTTCCTTCTCTGTTCAGATGAATGGGACATGCTCATGCCTCCAGTCTCTTCTCTGCCCACCTCCTTCAAACCCTGCTCTGAACCATTCCTTGTCCTGCTTCACCCTTCCTGCCTGCCTTCCCTTCCCCTTCTCCTTTCATCTTCTGCTTCCTTGGCCTTGATCTGGTTACACATTTAAAATAAAGTAGCGGAAGTCAGTGATGTGCAATAAATTGATTTAAATTCATTACAGGAGCAGCATGCCTGCCACAAATGTGGGATGTTGCTCTGTTAAGCCACTTCTGTTAAGGGATCTTCCCCTTCGTTGCACTGACACCACCATTCAAACAAGTGGCTCCTACACAGGCTCCAGTGGGGCCAAAGGACGTACTCACACGAATGCTTTCTCAGAAAAATCAACAGGGGTGGGCTGAGAAGGGGGAACAGTATAAGTTCTTTACAGCTAATGAGGTAGTAAAAATGGCAAATAACTTGAGAGGGTAATTTAAACAATATGGGAAATTTTTTCCCCCATGAAAAGATGAGCTCACTAAAGCTCAGCCAGGCTCTAAAACAGTTCACTTCCTTCTGTTCATCTTTCAGTGGCATAGGGCACTTTTACAGCTGCAGTAAGTCACAGTGACGAAAGAGGGTGAAGGGATGCAATGTTACAGCTTCACCTCAAGTCTAACACCTTCAGCTCATCACCATTTCAGAAGGACATCGTGTCACGCGTTATTACCGAGGATTAGACAGCCCAGGACAGCCCATGAGGTACAGGGTGCTACGCTCACAAGTGATTAAAGAACTGTGAACTAGAACTAAACAGACACGGTACCTTGGGAGTGTTTGGGGCGGAGAGATCAGGGTGTGCACATAAATTAAGTGATCAGCAGGTTGGAGCTGAAAAGTTGTTCGTCTCTGAGCCACAAACTGTCAGCAATTCCCCAGGCATGGGCTGGGGTTGGTCCTGAAGAAACGGTGACTTGCTTCTCCTCCCCAGCTGCTGGCAGCACGGCTCCTCCTCCCCCTGGTCCACACGCACACACTTAGGACTTCAGAGTATTTCAAAGTTCAAGAGAAGTGTAGTGAAATTTAAAGACACTTCCAAAAGTTTTAAAACTACTCTCAGTGGGACACTTCAGCCCATATTTAATGGGCTGTATTTAATGCTGCTGCAGACACAGTTTGAGAGAATGGTTTTTCCAGCGTGTGCTCCCGCGCTGGAAACACGTCAAGATTCAGCACCTTGCCAGAGCACGAGTCCCTGGACACAGTGAGAAACCAAAAGTGAGCACCCAGGACTTCCAGGGTGACAATTTTCTCTACTATCAGCTGAATGCAGTCTGAAGGTCAGTGCTACTGTCCCAAATGCTTCATAAAATCCATTTGAAAGTGTGCTCTTTTGTTTTTTTCAATCCTACACCACTAATGTAGACCTGACCTTTAAGTAGCTCAAAGTATCTCGGCTCATTCTTACTGCTTAAAGGCTACTGAACAACGTTTTAGCAACTGCTACCAATTCCCATCCACTGTTTTGGAACAATGATTAAACACACCTCAAGTTTCTGGGCTCAGAAACACTAAACACCTGAAAGTGTTGTGTATACAGAAAAGAAACTGTTGCAGAATTGACAAACATTGCTTACCTGCCCTGCCTACTTCTTCACAGCCAAAAGTTAGCTCCTTATTCACCTCCTGCCTAACCTTAGGGCTCAAAGAATTGGTTTTGAAACACAGTACCTGTAATAATCTTGGTTTTACTTGGGGAGAGTCAGTGAATCAAACTCACAGAGCAGTTCACATTTGGTTTTTCACTTAGCTACATCATCTTACAACAGAAGTGAATAATTTTTAGCACCACAGAACTACCACACTACTTTTAACCTCTGCCTCCTGACCCGTGGCAACTTACAAATATCACAAAGACACTCCATATTCTGAGTACTAAACCCAAAAGACTTCAGACACATAACCCCATAAAGAGCAGTAGCCTAGGCACAGACAAATCTTCCAGAGGGGATCAATGTGTGACCTGGACCACCTTATCTCTGTGCTACACAGACACCAGCACCCCCTGCTCCTTCAAACTGCCTAACCAGTTAGTATAACTAAACTTACAACTGCATTAGAAAAACTGCCCTTAGCCTGTACTTAACTTCAGGTTTGCTATTTCCATTTTAGGCTTGAAACAGTTGTGTATTCAAACGCATGTGTTTCCCCCAACACCAGCTGGCCTAATAAAAGGTACCATCTCCTGCTACAAGTCCTGCCTTGCTGCGCCTGACAAAACCACTGGCTGCAGCTGCCAAACTGCTCTCCTTTCAGCATCACTTTCTAAACTTTGTTCAAAACTGTATTTTAAGTCAGGTCAGTAAACCCAGTTTGAACTTAGCTGACCGCTGCCAAGCCTGGCAGTATTTACAAAAAAGAGAAGGCAAAGGCAGGTTTTTGTGCTCAAAGTGACGTCAAGGTGCAGCACTCACTTTGGTGTAGCGGAATCCGTGGAATGTAAACCTGTAACCTTTAGCTGCAGTGGGTGACTGGGCCAGGGAAATGAACCATCCAGAGAAGTATGCAACATTTCAGAACAATTTCCTCCAGGAGAGTGAACTACAAACTGCAAGTGCACAAAGGAGCTACTGTTAACTTAGCTACTTCAAAACACTATTAAGGGAAAATCTGAAATAGATGTGGTGCTGCAGGCTATAAACAGAGGCTGAGGTGATGCTATATCCTGCAAGAAACAGGAGAGCATTCAGTACAGGGGCTGACCTGCTCCCTGGTCTCTCCGACTGCTAGCCTCCAAAGCATTCCCACTGAAATTGTTCCCGCGTCCCTTTCCTCCCAGCTTCACAGAAGAGGGTAATTTTCAGGCATTTTTGGTTTTAAGGAGTTGGGGCAGGAGGGAAGTCTTTTGTTCTTGGACAGGGCTCTCAAGCTGCCTGTTGGACAGTCCTGTGTGGAAGGCCTCTGTCTGCTTCACTTGAGAGCTTTAATGGTACAGCAATTTCACCTATTGAGCTGAAGACGTGGAACACTACAGTCCATCCATTTATGATTATCAGTAATATTCCCTTTCGCAGTAGAAGGCATTTAAGAGTTTGTTGTGCATCTCCTACGTAGTCTAGAAGGACTGCATTTGGTAAGATAAAGCCATTTAGTTGGTAAAAATTCAGGCTCTGACACACAACTTGGGCAAATTCACATTGCAGAGCTTTTGAGGCCATTGACTGCATCTACCACTAGCATCATCACCAGCAAAAAGCGTTTGTCAGCTTCTCTGTACTCATGCACAAGCTTGTGTCTATGTTCACTTCTTCAGTTCTTCAAGAAAGCTTTCCAAGGATTATGGAATGGTTTGAGTGGGAAGAGACCTTTCAAGATCATCTAGCCCAACCCTCCTGCAGGGAACAGAGACATCAACGAGAGCAGGCTGTTCAGAGCCCCGGCCAACCTCACCTGGAATGGATCCAGCGATAGGGTTCTACCAGCTCTCTGGGCAGCCTGGGCTAATGTCTCACCACCCTCAGTCTAAAACATTTCTTCCTTCTATCTAGTCTACATCTCACTCTTTTAGTTTAAAACCAGCACCCCTTGTCCCATTGCTACAGGAACTGCTTCACAAGCAGCCACCTCTTCCTCCGAAAAATTCCTGGAAAAGAGATTTTCCCAAAGGAGATTATGCTCAATTTTAGATACAGCCCACCAGAAGCTGCTGGAGAGGGCTAGGAGGCAGATCCTAGCAGACCTCTTAAGTTCCTCCAGAATTAAACTCTATAATAATAGAAAGCAAAAGCTTTCACTGTAACATGCCATGAGAAGGAAGATGGCATGGCAAAGTCCTAGATCTCAGTTACAGCACTGTCCCAACACATTATCACTGCTATTGAAAACATCAGTGTGGACAAAAAGAATGCCTCAGATGATGGAAAAGTGGATTTGTGTGATGCAAACCTAGTGGGTGCATTTTAATTCATACAACTGGTTGAAGCAATGAGACAAGTAGCAGACAAGTAGCAGGGTGCCAAAAACAGCAATTTATTCTACAAAATGGTTTTATTGTAAATTGAGATGGGAGGTCAGCTGCAACAGAATACTTCTGAAAGAGTAAAATTAGAAAACATTTACAGGTACATTTTAAGGGGAAGTTCAGGGTCCAATTTTTGCAGTAACAACAGGATTCCTTCCCCTCTCAGGAGAATACAGACTATCTTAAACCTGTTTGCATGACTGGGGCTTAAGCTGAGTGTTGAAGTTAGAGGGAGCCAATACTCCTCTTCTTTGAAATGCCATGGCTCCCAGGAACTTGTCTCTCCTCCAATGAGTCTTTCAGAACCAGGGACTGTTTCTGACAACTGTGCCTTCATTGCTGGTTGGGGTTTTTTTTGGTGGTTGTTTTTGTTTGCTTGCTTTTTAAAAAAATGAA
This sequence comes from Merops nubicus, assembly GCF_000691845.1. Lineage (NCBI taxonomy): Eukaryota > Metazoa > Chordata > Aves > Coraciiformes > Meropidae > Merops > Merops nubicus. The sequence continues at coordinate 60,660 of NW_008590064.1, forward strand.
GTTAACTTAATTAACTTCTTGAAGTATATTACCATACAAGAGACAGCAAAAGATTCACCTATTCCAGCTTTCAGTTTTAACTGTTACTAGCATCAAGGTGTGAGCTTTGGTCAGGAACCAGTGCTGCTGCTGAACACACTGAACTCGAGCTCTGCATGTGCTGGAACACATGTTCTACTCAGGGGTGAGGAAACTGATACACACCAGGCATGAGGCTAATCAAAGAGTTCCCATTTCTCTGCAAATCCCTAAAAACATTGACACAACTCCTCAGCTCTCTCCTCAGCTCTTCTATTTCCTCCTCAGTTTTGCAGAATTTCTTTTTCTTTTTTTACACCATGGATATTAAAACAGCACCATGTCTGCTGTCAAAGCAATACAGACCAAAAATACATCAGAGATACTTGCTTACTTCCAAACATTTCAGTCATATTGGTTTTAAACTATCAAAGTGAACAGATTCCAGAGTGAGAAGACCCAAGCCTTCTCATGCTACAAGACTGCCTCAGCATATAAAAGCAGGATGCTTGCTGGATAAGTGAAAAAAGCAACATTTACTGTATTGAAAGAGGGGAACATCTACTACTTTTATTTCAGAATACTAAAACCAATGTAAAACACATCACAGAGCTGTTTTTCTTGTACCAGGAGGTCTTAAGAAAGCAAAAGCTGTAAACAGTTAGTTAAACCATCACTGCTGTTCAGGAGCTGCTGTTTCTATGCATAATGTGAAGTGCAATGTGTCCTGGGGATTTTTGTTTTGTTTTCCTGATTAATCATTTGCTTGGAAATGAAGAAGTTGGATGGCAAATTTCAGCAGTCATGTTCTGACAGCGTGGCAGGAGCTATTAGATAAAGAGAGCTTGGGTGTGGGCTGATAGGAATAAGTATCCCAGCCTAAAGAAGAGCCTCTTCAGAGCCCAGCACACAGTGGAGAGGGCAAACGTGCACCCAAACCGAGCTGGACCTGTCGATCCTGGTGTCTCCACCAAAACCTCCCAGTGATGGAACAGAACAAGACATGGAACTTACCTATTTGGGCCGATGCATCTTTCAGTGTGTCCTCTGCAGACTGTATCTGCCTGAAACCCCCAAGCCTGTCCTGGAACTCAGAAAGAAGCTCTTCCAACCCCTGCATCTGGCAGAATTAAGAAGTCATCTGCCTGACTGTAATTGGTTACAGATGCCAAGGCCACATTCATTAACTTCACCAGCAGCCACATACTTGCAGCAGACTTGTGCAGCTCTGGCTTGTCATTGCCTTGTGAAAATGGCACTTCTAGATTTGTTCTTGTCTCTTATCCCATATGTGTGGCCTACAGGAAGCAGCCTGCAAGACTTTCTTCTGACTGATCTCAAACGGGCAAGAGAATTTGATCCTACTGCAAGCCTTCCTTTTTACTTTCTATTGCAGGAACTGCATGCCCCTTATGTCTCAAATAAAGGAAAGTTTTGGTCTCTGCAGCTGATGAACTCACAGCTGTCATGAGGCAGCTCTACAGCAGATTACCAATACTCAGATAAATCAGGAAATTAACCATGGAAGCATCACAGAGCTGGAATTCAAGTCACACACAGTGAAATTTAACCTGCTAAATGGTCCCATTGATTTCCAGGCGAAGAAAACTAGTCTGTGCTGCATTGTGAATGGCCATGGCCAACAGCAGACCCCTCTGACTGAGGGGTGGAGCTGAGAGTTGACAACAACGTGTGACTAGAAAAGCTTGGGAACCAGTGACATGCAATCGAGAGCTCTGTATGTAGGCACCAATTGTGCTAGATTAATATGTCAAGAAGATTAAAGCATAGCTACAACTCCTCGTCTAGATAAAACTGAAAGATTAAAGATCACGTTGTAGGTGTGTACAACAAGTTCCCACTCCTTTCATGAGAAGTCAATCGAGAAATGTTTCCATTAGACACTGCTGTGATTGCAAACACACAAACTGGTATTTTCATTCTCAAGGAAAATATTCTGGAGAATAGGCAGGAGTCTTCAAAGACTGTTTCATTCTGTGGTACACACCTGCCAGAAAGCTTGGCAACATTAGCACTGTGTTAATTTCATCTCTCAAATATTTAGTGCAGAGACTCTGATTATTGCAAAATACAGAGATGTTTTCATCTCTCAAAGATGCACCATTATAGGTGTTTGTATACAACTGCAGAAATGGGGCGAAATGGAAACAAGCTGAAGAAGAATGAAGAATAAGAAAACAAACAAAACATGGGACACCACCTGTGTTTACTGAAGCTAAAGTATGTCAAACTGACTTGAGAACGTATTTTTCAGAAAATAAGGAAACGCCATGTATGATGAGAACTGCATTAAAATGTTTGAGTACCAAGACATATGGAGTTATTAGCAAAAACAAGGAGATGAATAGACCAAATGCAGCTGAGGGGGTCGGCTGAAAGGAAGTAATTCATGTACTTGAAACAAGTTAAAGAATATACCTGTGAAGTACCATCAGGACTTGCCTTAGCAATGATCTCTGAGTGTTTCTGTAGAGACACTGGCACAAACCATGCTGATGAAAAAGATGTATCATCAGCACAATATACAAAAGCAAATGACTGAGGAGTCCCAGGAACAGAACAAAATTCACAGGAAATCCAACAGTATGAATTTAAAATCTCAACATTATATACTAAGGAGCTAGTAATGGACTTGAGCTATAATCTGGAAGCTAATTAGTTAAAAGTGACTTTGGAGTAAGATTTCCACATTATTAAATTAAATCACTAACCAAAAGGCCCACAGGACAACCAGCCTATTTTAACACCTCATTTTTTTGCTCAAGTATTTGCCATTATCTATTTTAACCTCCTGAAAGGTTCTCAAGAGGCTTTTTTTTGGTGCATTTTTCTTCTGTGTGCAGAGAGAAGGTGGCCATGAAGTAAACTATTCTCACATCTTTACAGAGCACCTGATTTAACCGGCCAGTGTTTCAGCTGGGAACGTGGACTAGCCAGAGCTGATAAGGCTAGTCACAGCACAGATAGTTAAGTGCACAGATCAGCAAGAGAGGTCTTAATCTTAGGATCTAATTAAAAGAAGGGATTACAATAATCAGGGCAGTACAGTAGTCCATGCCATATGTAAACTGTTTATCTGACACCACCGCTTTGATGCAAGAGCTCTAGCTCTAGGCAGGATGTTTCTCAAAACCATTAACAAATACATAAAGAAGAGAGACATCATTTTCTGAAAGACTGACCCTTTCTACACAACTGAGGTTCGCTGGCTCCAACCAATTCCATGGTTGATGTGATAGCTGAACTCTTAAACATTTTAAAACAGGAGCTTTGCACCGTTCTGGTGCAGAAGGGGGAAGGCACTTGAGGAACGTGGTCAGGTACAGTTCTGGCTACTCTTTATTCCCAGTGACATGTGAGGAACTCCACACATTTCCACAGCCCCAAGCCTTGTTTTCCCTCCTCACGACGGAGTTTTTCGAGTTTTGGTGTGATCATTTGAAGTCAGCTCCTTCAGAGGACAGAATGTTACCATGCACTACTTCAAAGGGCCCAGATTTAACTTGTAGCCTTTTTGAAGCCGCAGTGCAAAACATAAACTTTATGTGCCCAACACAGCTTTTGTCTGGCTGGATAAACAAACTAGATAAATGCCACTTCCCTCAGCCTCCAGCACTCTTGAACTTTTCATTGTTGGAATCTTACATTAGCATTCCATATAACACATAAAAGCCAATTTTCAGATAGTACTTAAAACCGAGGCTTATTTAACAATATGAGCAGTCACTGCTGAAAGCTCTTGTCATATATTGAATTTCCTTTATTCTCATAACAAAAATAGATGTGTGAACTTCGTTGGACAGAGCAGATTGAGATATTTCACAACAGATTGCTGCACTCCAATTTCTGTTTTGCACCAGTTCTTTGAAAAAGCACCTGAGCAAACTATCTGATGGCCAGTTTAACAGCAGTCTGCCCTGAAAGCACACGCTAGAGATGTTTGTGCCATCAAAACATCTCTGTTGGTTTGAATTTTACTAGAATAAAAGCAACAGGTGAATTCATAGCCCACTTTGTCTCTTCACATAATCAGATTACACTGAATGGACTGATGTGTTACATCCCTGAGGCACACATTCAAATGTAACCACTCTTCCACACTGTCCATGCATAATTTTTATGTGATCTTACTATCTCCTACACATTTTTGCTCTGTGCAAATTCAGGGTAATTTATTCCCAAATTTTTGTGTACAAAAGCTATTACATGATGGTTTCCCACTCTGTGTAGTAAAAAGCAACGCCTCAAGGTTATAGTCTGGTCTTTAACAGCAGTACAAATGAGCAACAGAAACGGAAAAAAACCCAAGTGTAACATGAAATTATTCTAAGTGCTTCAAATTGCCAAAAAATACCCATAAAGTACTTGTATTTGTCACATGGCAGCAACCTTCTAGTTTAAACTAATTTCAGAATGCTATTTTTCCTTGGTTTACCATGGCTACCCTTAGCATTTCAGTCTTCAATTTCAGAAGCTCTGCAAGCACATCAACATAAACTTACAAAAAACATACATCAAAATGATTACTTAAGCCAACCTCCCAAATTAGTAGCAAAAGCAAAAATCTCCCAGTCCTTCTTGGTGGCATAACGTGAAAGAAATACCAAGAAAAACAGCATGGGTTTTGTATCTGCATACCAAAACACTGTAGTATGGTTCAAGATTTTCTTGTTGGCACTACTGCATGAGATCTGTGAATGAAAGGCGGGAGGGGGAAGAGCAAAAAAACCTCTCTGTACATCCTCACACACCTATTTCTTCCATTCTTCAGGACAAAACCAGGGCCTAGCTGGGTGCATTACACCCCAGGAGCTGCCCAAGCAACCAACGTGCAGAAGCTCTCCTCTCCACTATCCCCCCAAGCTGTGCCTCCTACCTCACTGTGTGCGAGGCTTGAATTTTCGTCACTTGGCAATGACAAACCTGTCTCCTCATTTTACAGAAACAAAGGACTGTAACTGCATCTCGCAATCATTAGGCCTGTGACAGCCAAATTTGGCTAAGTGCTGGTTTTCACTAGTTCAGCACAAAGCTTACCTGTCAACCCATTTGTTGTTTGAAGTATTCAGGTTTATTACAAAAAATGACAGCTTTCCTTCTCACGCTTTTATTCTAGATTAGCAAGGAAGTGTTACACCTTAATGAAAGCCACATTAACTACAATAACTGATTTTTTCTGAGGTCCAACGTGAATCTTAAATCTCCCTGAAGCACGTGAGCCCTACTAATGCCCCAAGCACTGGAAGCCTGTGCCGACAAGCAACGCCACGGAAAAACCTGTGTGGAGAGCAAAGGGGAGAGATCAAGGCACAGTCACACACTGTGTACAATCTGAAGAGGCTGATCCAGACAGCATGGACCACAGCCAGCTAGTCAAGGTGTCACAGACACATAAACAAGCAGCCACCTTTCCAACGGAAGCGGCTATAAAGAATCCTGAACAAGTTTCAGCAAGGCAGGAATGTGGTTGTGTCATCACCCTTTCAGCTCTGTGTCTACTCTTTATTTTCCTAATGAGTCATTTATGCAGATAAATGCCTAAAAGGAGTCCTTTTTGGCCCCCAAAAATGAAAAAAAATCTTTGTGTTTCTCCACAAACTGTGGTATCAGGTGAGCAGCAACTATACAGGCTTTCCCACTTTCTTCCCTTGTATGGCCAAACCCAGACTGGCAGAACAATACCCACGGTTCAGGATGGGGATAAGGAGAGTTTTGTGGGTTTTTTTTAAGCCTTTAGCCTCTTCACTAGTGTTTCACAGAAACTTCTCAGAGTAGGTCTTTCTTAACACAAGGATTTATCCACTTCAAAAAAAACAGTACTGAAAGAAAATGGCAGAAACTGTCAGATTTGCAGAGCTCCAACACTGTGCAAATATCTGCCCCCAATGTGGGACTGACTTGCCCCTTAACCCACCAGTTATTCCCAAACCCACCAGTGATTTCTAGGGCCCTCGAGTCTCCATAGGGCATGGCACCGTCACGCTTCCAAAACCGTCCAAAAGGCTTAACTCTGGCAAGTGCCCACGACAACTGCAGCTGTCCTGTAAAGCACTCTTGGTAATATCCAAATACAAAATGCCATATCGACTACCATCTGTAGCTAGATTTATAAACTAAGATCTTCTCCAGTATCTGTATTTCCACTAAAAATTACTATGTTCATTTGTACTTCTGAATATAAAACATTACACGGAGTAAATGTTTATAATGTTATCACACATGAGCTACTAAGTGTCCCTTTATTAGAATGCTCTGAAAAAAACTGCCTTTATTCAGCCTTCTTGGGTAAAGGAAGCAAACATAAGTTGTGGTCAAATCATGCCAAAACAATATAGCAGACCTCAAAGGAAAAAAAAAAAAGTGATGCAAAACAGCCTCCACAAACAGATGTACTAAATAGACTGGGACAATACAGCTTGGAAAAGAAAAAGAGAGGAAAAAAAAAAAGGCAAACAAACAACAACAACAAACAAAACCACCAACAACCCAAAGAGAAAAAACTGAGAACACAGAGATGTATAAAATTGTAAATGAGGTGGCAACCAGAAAATGATTCTTTACTCTTTCTCATGCTAGGAGGCACTCGATGAGATCACTATTCATCATATTTACAACAAATAAAAATAAACCCCAAACCCCAGGAATTCTTCTTGCAGCCATCATGGGATTCATCACACACCCTACTGCAGAAGCTGCAGGTCTCAGCTGTTCCAAAGGCCTGGGCAAATCCAGACAGTGGGTCCAACAGTTGCTGTTGAACATGCCTGGCAGCACACACCCCCCAGCTCGGGCCACCTGAAGCCTTCCCCGCCAGGAGACAGGCAGAGGAGGGATCCCTGTGCTGTCCACGTCTGCTCTCCCACTCTCCCCCAAACAACTGCCCTCTGGCCACTGTCACAGGCCACACGCTGAGCCCACGGCACCTTCTGCAGTCCTTATTATCCCATCGCTCACGTACTCGGATAAACCTGCTCATGTGAAATAATTATTCCCCAGCTCTAAATTGGAATAAACGTAAACCACTCCATCTACAAATAAGGCACAGTTTAAGTCATTCCCTTAACTTGATTCAGTGGAATGTAAGAATTGGATGACATGCCAAGCATTTACCATCCCTCTCTTGCCATCTGCACACGTGAGTGCCATTTTATCAGGTTTGCAGTTTGTTCCCCACCACCATTTCATCTAGGCACCCTGGACAAAACAGTCCTAGGCATTTGTTTTCATCCCGTGAAACCACTCGAAGAATCAGTTTGACCTCCAAGGCAAGTTAAAGGTAATAGACTCCAATGTTTACTTAGCAATAAGTACACAACTATTTAATTAAATTTATATGCTGTAAACTGCATCTTTTGATGCACTAGAGCGGCCACAAAGAGCAAGGCCTTTCAACATGTTAATGTAAATTAACGGGTTTGGTATTTTTTCTCTGCTTTTAACAGCTCAAATGCTAAGCACCTACCTCCCCACTGAAACACTGCTGCAGGTAGATGCACATCTCCCACCAGCTTTGTTCCTGCACTCTCACAGGACACTTTTCCAAAGAAAGGAGCCATGAACTCACTGCCCCTTTTCAGCCACACAGGGTTCCACAACTGATGTCATATTTCGAGCGACAGACTGTGAACACGCTCCACAACTGCAGCATTTCATTTAGAAATGCAGCACTTGACACGTTGAAGTATTTGAAATTCCTGAAGTCTGGCTGTCTGCACAGTTGCATAATTTGAGCAGGGATAACCTACTTAGAACTGGGTGAGACAGAAGAATGTCAACAGACAATCCCTTCTACGTCAAGGGACTTCTCCTTCCTCATCACGTGCCAGCAAAAGCATCACTGCTTTGTAATAGTTTGACTTTCTTCTTGGTTAAGTTAGTGGACTAAAATGAGTAGAAGGAGTAAAGTTACACATATCACCAGATCTTCTCACAAGAACTTACTCAAACATTCTCAAAGCCCACTAAGAAAGTTTACTGGATGTAATGGACAATGGGAGCAAAACACCAGATGCCCGACACCTCCTCCTGTTCAGCCACCAGCCACACAAACACCGATCGCCTCGGAGCTCAAACATCACACAGCCATTCACAAGGAGGACATAAAAATAAAAAGCCTCCTTCAAGCCAGTCATAGAGCACAATCAAAACCAAAATTTGGACACCCGTTCAACTTCACACGGGCGGGGTGGAAGCTGCATTTGCTTTTGATCCTCTTCACAACCCGCTGACCAGACCCTCCTAAGAGCAGACATTTGCTGCAGACACCACAGAAGGAAACCACCCCTTTTAAAAGTTGCCAGAGTTTATGATTAACCTCCTGTTGCAACAAACATGGCAAGGATTCAGTTTCACTCTATGACTACTTCTCTTACCAATTGCAGAAGATATATACACAGGAACACTCTGCCCCAAAACCTCACAGTTGCAAGAAGAGGAATTCTCTCCCGCTGGAAACAAAACCAGCGTGAGACCTTCAGGGTGGGAAAGTGAGTGTGATCCTCCCTCCTGACAGATCCTCCCTCCTGACAACTCGGCATCCGCGCAACATCCACCTGGGGAGACTAAAGTAGGGCTGGAAATTCCCTTCCCCTGGAAAAGAGCTGCTTGGAGTGTTCACACCAATTAAAGTTTCGGATTAAAACCAGCTGTTTCAATACAAGTAGTCCCTCGGGAGAGACACTTAGAGCATTGTGACTGGGTTCTGGTATAAACAGTTTTACATCAATGGAGGCATTTAGACCAGCAGAGCTGTGTCTAAGATAGGAGGTTAACACTTGCTCAGCTCCATATCCTGAAATAGATGCACTTCAGCCCAGGCATGGTCTCCAGGTGCACTGCACCTCGGATCTGCGTTACACGCTGACGTCAAGCTGCAGCAAGAGACCACGGTGACAGAAGAACAGCACAACACACTCTAAGTACCCTAAAAGCACAGGGATCTGTGAGCCACCTGCACGAAAGCCATTCCCATCCAGAGTCACCTCACAGGGTCTGCAGGCCTGCCCTGTGCACAGCCAACAACACGGCACCTGGCCTCCAAAAACACACAGCGTCTAGCTGGGGATCAGCTCAGGAGGGGAACTGGGTGACCTGCAGTAAAGACTGTGTTAGACACCCCAAAGATAAATAAACTAAAAAGGGGGAAAGGAATGCCTCCTGTCAGAAGCACAGAGAGAAAGCAGGGGCAGACGTGTCACCAGGAAACCTGAGAGATTCCCCACGTGGGTCTGGCAAACCAAGGACCTCACGTGAGGAAAATTAGGAAAGCAGGACACTTCTAGAAACAGAATAGATCCTGGGCTGGACAAATTATATATGTGACCAGAAAAGAGGAATCAAATGTATGTCAGACCTGTGGTTTCCAACTTGGGATCTGCAGATACCTAGGAAGTACACAGACTACTTTTTTACTGTGGTGGACTGCTCAGCAAAGAAAAACCAGAAGCTGAAGCAAAAAACAAGGTGTGCTTCATCTGACTGTACCACACTGCAGCACCAGCAGGGCACACGAAGAAACGGGGTCAAAAGTCTCAGTCATGAGAGATGTGACAGGCAGCCACGAAGCAGAGCCAAGAAGAGAAAGGAAATGGGTAGGAATGGGTGACCTCTCTGGCACGTGGAGCAAGGAAGTACTACGGTCTGGGGGCAGGCACTGAGACAGCTGCCACCGAGCATCTGTGGGAAGACACAAGACATGAAAGGACAAACAGTGGAAACCTTCCTTCTGGAAGCAGGTAGGAGAAATGCCCGTCTGCCTCCCAAAGGCTACCAGTGAAATGCTGCCTGCACCATCTCCCAGCTGTGCAAATACACACAACACAGCAGGCACCAGCCTTTGCTGGGCAATAGGTGGGATAACCCTCTTGTGTGTATAGATATGTAGGAGGAGATGGACTCTCATCAGCGTGCAGAACAAGCCCCACAGTGCAAACAGTAGATGAGCTTGAGCAGTCATCCCTTAGGCTTTGGCACAATACATCTGCATGTGTGTTTTGGTGGGAAAAAAAACAACTCTGCAGCTTTTTGTAGACAGGAAGAAGCCTCCTGGGGGGGTGTGCTTAATAGGCTGTGGTGGTCAAGCATGGAGGTGTTCCTCAGCACACCTGCACGTGGAAAGAAGTACAGCAGATTTTGGAAGGTAGTGGAACCCTTGCCCTGTCTGTGTGAAAGGAGACAAGAGGCTCTTGGCAAGCAAGAATCAGACTGTACCCCCCACCCCAGCATCTGCCAATGTTTATGTTCACATATAGGCAAATAACCCTGAATATATGGAAAGGGAGCAGAAAAACATGCAGCAGATCTTGGCAGAGAAGCACTATGATATCCTCATCACGTGCAGACATGGGTGCAAGCAGAGGCAGCACAGCAGATGGGCAGTAAAGAATACGCAGAAAGGGGTGTTGTAGGGGAAAAAAAACAAACAACAACAAAGGGACAGCAAGCTTTGCCTAACAGCTAGTGGGAATCCCTCTCTTCCTCCCATAAGCCTGTGGTGGAAAAGGGAGGCAGCAGGTATCCTGCTGGGATGCAGGAGACAACACAACTCCCCCCTCCTCCCGCCCAGGAACTACACGTTCGCCTGTGCCCAGGCAGCCGAGTGCACCCACGGGCTTCAACAGGCAACGCAGCTCCCCGGGGATGCGCGTAAACACCGCGCACAACGGGCATCCCCGCGACCCCCCCGGAGGGCGGGCACACACCCCCACACCCCCCCAGCACAGACAGGCTGCCC
>NW_008590065.1:0-35025 GCF_000691845.1 Merops nubicus
GGTTCTTCCTTCTTACCCTTTTTGAATTGTTTCTCATGGCAGTGGAACAATAGCTTTTCTATATAGACTTTAATTGCAATGTCATGCAAAATTGCTCACCACAAGTCCATGCCAAGGAAATTATCTTTGTTATGACTACATTATGTTATTTCTGATTTTTCTTGAAAGCGTCCTTATGAAATATACACTTGATTTGACAAATGAGTGCAATAAATACATCGTGGCCTCAGTTAAAATGAAAATCATAAAAAACATGCATACACACATTGGTACAGTAATAACACCTACTAAACTATAAACCTGCTTTACACCTAATAACGTCTGCATATTTCTCAAAGTTTGCATAATTTAATTTAATAAAAGAATCCCGAGACTCAGAAACATTTCAATTTCTTTGATGAATTGCTTTCCTAGATGTGTCCTTGATCAAACATCACAGCAAATAGTTTCTAGAGATGCATCAAATTAGCAGGTATACAGGTCATCTGTGGAGGCTCTCCTGCCCTCAGGCAATGCATTTTGAGACCATAAATTAATGAAAGGGCAGTAAACTCAGTGTGCGATGCACATAATGAGCACATTTTTATCTCTCTTTAAATAAACATGTTTTAAACATATCACATAACATCATTTTTTCAGTTTCAAGAACTTTGTTATATCTTTGCATCCTTAATTCTTTTCTTGAACACCATGACTCACAAACTTTATCACTGCATTGATCTTGCAGTGTGTGTGTCAGGACATCTAAAAGCAAACACACATTTATGACTTCTAATTCAATAGGAAGCTGGGATCATTTGTCGTTGCTCTGTTTAATATTTAAAAATAGCAACTTTAAAATTAAATGTGCATTTTTCTATGTTCCTTTGTTTGTTTGTTTGGTTTTTTTGGTTGGTTGGTTGGTTTTTAACATTACATTTCATTGAGCCTTTTGGAGATTGTCAAAGAATATATAGGGACTGTATTATTAGGTATTGGTTTAGCCTAGAAAATTTCCAGACTGCAAATAGAGAGTTATATTGAACATTGGTTGCTATCTTAAATTAATATCTTGCTCTAGCTTCTGCTCTACTGTTAGCTACTTCTGCAATCACTTCTGCCCCTAAGAGATTTTTGGTTTGGTTTTAATTTAAAATCTCCCAAGCAAATTCAAACTGGACTCTCAACACATTATCATAATATCCTCAGTCTTACTTAACTCTTCAGTATTTCAGTCGCATTCATTTCTAACATTGACTGGATTGGCTCAATAGCAATCATGGCTGTGACTTTATTTTCCCAAGACGAGTTGAAAGAAAAGATGTTAGGAGCTATCAGAAATTAGTCCTTGGTGTAAAACATCCTGAGTATAGAAGGCCTCCCAAATGATTGTTATAGATACTATGTTGTACTTGCTGTCCCGTTTATCTCAATTATTTTTTCAGAAATGACATGAATCTAGCATGACACAAAGACAGAGAGACTGTTACAAGGGTTGAGGTGAAAGAAATCCGTTAGTGGATTTTGATGGTCTGAACTGGCCATCTAATTTGGTTCTAATAAGCTGGGAATAAACTGTATAGTGATTTTGAATTGTCATTAGTCTGTGTCCTCATTTAAAAAAAAAAAAAAAAAAAGGAGTGATTTTTATTACTTTCATTGTTGCTGAAGGAGGTGCGAGGGAAAAACACTAGAGTAACAAATTATCGAGTTCATAAAGTGACTGCTTAATAGTTTTAATTTCAGTTCAAAGAAAGAATCAAGACCTGGGTGACTAGAACCAGCTGTAGATGAAAAAGTTATATAGGTTGGAATACCCTTGGAAAAAGCATGACAAGTTCTGAAAACAGGTCTCTTATTTCCTGGGAACAATTAAAAATTTCTAACAGCTGTTTAAAACCACAGAATTTACAATAATATATAATTTCAACATGAAGAACATCTACTGAATTTCCTCTTCTGGATACGTTTTTAAAAAAAAAAAAAAATATCTGCATTTATTTTGAAAGAGCAATTGAAAGTGGTTTTGGGCTTGTATAAATAAAGGTACTTCTTAGCAGTCTGGAGAAAAGATATGTCAGTAAAAGACTTTAAAACCAAACCAAATCATTTCTCCTCAGTTGTTGCCACGGTCTTTTTTTAATCAGCTACAACCTAGAAAAGCTTATTTTAGGTTTCTCCCTTTTACTTATGCTTGTGTTCTTATTCCAAGTTGTTAACTATTCACACACAGGAATAAGTCAGCAATACTACCTACGTCTTTGCCTGAATCTGGCTTACAGGTACTGTACTAATACAATTACTGTGTTCTTAGGTATAATGACAGACTATAGCCTAATTAGCTGAAAAGAGGTATTTAATTTTTTTAATAGAAATTAATTTTCATAGAAATGAAACCACATGGAATTTTTTTTTTTTTTTTTTCATTAAGACTAGACAATTTTGTTAGGTAGTTGGACTGTGGGATGTTTCAATATTAAAATATGACATAACTGAATCTAATAAAGGCAACAGGTTTTGCCCATAAATTTATTCCACTGTAATTATTTAAGATTTTTTAACTATTTGCCAGTGAGAAAAAGATAAACAGAATTTCATGGAATTGTCACTTCAATTTCTCTTCAGTGAAAGCTTTCCTGTAGTAAAACTCATAGTTTTAAGTTTGGTTTGCTATGGATTTTGAACCTTCTGTTATCTTTTGTCAAGTTCTGATTTATATGTTCATATGTCTATTTGTTCAAATAAAACTTTGCACTCGTTCTCAAATTTTTTTCTTGTGGTGTGAATGATCATTACAAAAAGATTCGTTCTTAAAACCTTGACTTAGCTTTTCTGTGTGAACTTGTCACTTCCTCTTCCTCTTCCCCTTCCCCTTCCACTTCCTTCACGAAGCTGTGATGAAGTATTTGAAAGTAACAGAAAAACAAACTACAGCTTAAATACTTTTAATTTTTAGGAATTGTGTTGTTATTTACACTATCAGCAGTTTCTCAGTCATTTGGCTCCTCTTTAAAAAATAATTCTGTTCCTATTTACCCCTATGGTAAAACCGTTAAACATTTTAGCAACTTTTTTTTTTTTTTTTTAATTATTTCTCCTTTGTAGGCCTTAATTAATGTCTGAGTTGATTTTAATACCTTGATTGTCAGTGTTCTCAAAAATAATTGAGCAATTTCTTTAGAGCACATATAAAGGAATTTTTACGGATCTAGTAGAGCTTACACAACAAGCTATTGAATTTAACGTATAGATAGCCTTGTATACCATTATTTTATATTTATTCTTCTGAAAATGAACTGAGAAGCAAGAATAGCTCTCTAAAAAGAATCCCAAATCCAAAACTGCATTCATATTCTTGTTTTCTATCTTTGTAATGCATATTGTGTTTCATAATAGTAAAGATACAGACAGTGGCAATTACGACCCCGCTCACATTCTGATTCTTAACACAAAATGGGAAATCACTAATTCCAACAGTTTTTCAGGACAACAAATTAAATTAGTGAACTGATCTTAAGCTTATCACTATTAATTTTAATTTCAATCTCATCTTGATTTCCTAACCAGTGCTTGCAGAAGTTCAGGAAAGCTACCCTCACTATTCAGTAAGAATTCTGCAGTTTGTTTTGACTATCATAGAATCACAGAATGTCTGGTCTGGAAGGGACCTCCAAAGGTCATCTAGTCCAACCCCCCTGCTATAAGCAGGGACATCTCCAACTAAGTCAAGCTGCTCAGAGCCTTATCAAGCCTGACCTTGAATGTCTCAAGGGATGGGGCCCCCACTACCTCTCTGGGTAACCTAATCCAGTGGTCTATCACCATCATATTAAAGAATTTTTTCCTAATGTCTAAACTGGATCTACCCTTTTTTAGCTTAAAGCCATTGCCCTGTGTCCCATCACTACAAACCCTTGGGAATAGTCCCTTCCCTGCTTTCTTGTAGGCCCCTTCATGTACTTTCACACCTACTCAGGACATTCCTGGAAGCAGTTTCAGCTTCTAACATTCTTTATATTCCAATCTAAAATGATTACAAAATACGAAGAAATGTTACTGTAGAATCTACTTGCAATCTTTTAACAGAGACATCATTTGGATTAACCTATAAAAATATTATGTCTTCCGTTTTCCAAAGGTGTAACAGAGAGTAGCTTAGAGGAGAAAGAAAGGTGAGACAGCGCGTGTGTGTACATAGCATTTGCCCTGAGACGGTGCCTGGCAGGGACATATTAACGTGTCATTTAGCTCGAACATCTTGAAGAATCAAGCAATCAATCTTCTTAGCTTGGATACTAGGAAGAAACTAAGGATTCTGTAATCCAGATAGACTTTTCTTTCGTTTACCACTGTAGCTTCACCAGGAAAAAAAAAAATCAAACAAATGAAAAACAGAAGTATCTATAACATCATGCTCCAAAGCTATAATGAATAATTCTGGACTTAAGCTTGATGACAGTAATGTCTGAAGTTGTTCCATATTCTGGTATGGAAGTGAGATTCACAGCTATGGACCACTTCCTGAGATGATGCCTCCCACACTTCTGAGTCACAGTGTTGCAGTTGACATTTGAATTATTTCTCTAAGAATAATTATAGGACAAATACAAGAGATAAGCAGAGATATTACTGCTGATTAGAACAAGTTTGTGTAAATAAGAGTCAAAAGATAGTTTCTGCAAAATTTGGAAATTACAAGTTCTTGTTCCCATTCACAAACAAATTATAATTTTATTTATTTATTTAGTTAGTTTTGGATGTATCCTAAGTTTCATATATGCTGAACATTAAAGACTAGCTATTTTCTCATCATAGAGTTAATACTGTGTCAGATATTATATTTGGAATTAGAGCAGTAAAATGATTTTCCTGATCATGTGTTTATCTTTCTGATTACTGACTGATGACTGAAGTGTCAAAAGAATAGGAACACCTCTAAGAAGGAGAACAAAAATATATTTTAACTAGGAATGAGAAACTATGTAATAATAGTCATGGATAATTTAATTCTGGTACAACTTCTTCAGACTTTCAGTGTCTGTAGATAGTACATGAATATACTTGTCATTGTCATAAATAGTAGAGAGTATAATTCAAGTTCATTAGTATTTAGAAATGTCTCATTGTATGACAAATTCTCATGGGTGTTTACTCTGGGCTGTGGTTTAACTTACTGTGTGGTGGGGAACCAAACAAGCACTGAAGCAATGTGCTCATAATTTACTGTACTTTGGTTCTCAAAGTACCTCATATCTTTCATTAAAGCAAACAAAAAATAGTTATAAGTTGGTTAAAAGTTTCTTTGAAAAAATTTAAAAAGTAGTTAAAGGCAAGACCCAAATTATAGAATCCAGGGATAGAGTACCTACTCTTTCTCTGGGCAACCTGCTCTAGTTCACCATTCTCATCATAAAAAATTTCTTCCTTATATCCAGTCATTATCCAGAAGAAATCTCCTTTCTTCTGCTGTAAAACCACTACCCCTTGTCCGAACACAACAGACCCCGCCAAAAAGGTTGTTCCCATCTGTGTTGCATTTGTTCCTGGGAGGTTATAGTGGGGGAGAGGGATACCAGTGTGGCTCCTGTAAGAAGTTTGGAGAAGCTCCCCTAGCTTCAAGCTGAACCTGACTCTGGTTAACACTGAGTCAATCAGCACCTCTGCAATAACATATTTAAAAAGGGAAAACCTTTTGGGTGCGTTCCTTTGTTTCCGGAGTTCTTTAGTTTTGGAGAGGAGTGGGACAGGAGGCACAAAACCGTGAGGACACCCAGGTCAGTAAAGAAGAAGGAGGGGAGGCCCACTGGAGCAGCTACTCCCCTGCAGCACATGGTGAGGCGGCAAGCTGAACCCCTGCAACCCTTAGAGATCAACAGTGGAGAAGAATCCCATCTGCAGCCTGTGAAGGACCCCATACCAGAGCAGGAGACTCTACTGAAGTCTCTGTCTTTAACAGGTCTGTCTGGGTGGATACATCATACTTCACAGGGCCTCTAGTAGGAGCACTGATTTTAGCACTCTGAGATGAGTGCTCACCATTTTGGCAGAGCTCTATAGCACTTCCCTGTGCTGTGAAAGTGCTGAGCACTTGAGCAGGGTGCTGGGCTGTGTCTGCACACCCTCTTGCATAAAATACCATGAAAACTGCCTCAACAATGCCACTTCACCAGCCAAGCCGTGAGCATTGCAGCCACTCACTAGTAGTGTTCTGAGCATGAGTCACAATACTGGTCCAAAACCAAAGTGTCTAAGCACCTCTGTGTTCTGCAAGTTCTCAAAGGCTGATGCTCAGGGTGTACAAATTTCAGTAGCCTTCACTTCCTTCTGGAATGGATACCACTGCACTAATGAGAAGTCAGGAGCCTCAGTGCACCTTTGGAGCTGACATAGTGCTCAGTAGAGGTCTCTGCTCCTGACAGGGTCTATGCAGGATACAGAATTTAAGCAGCGTGATGTTTTGACTGTCTGACAAATTCAGACCAATACCCTGTGATAGGAACATGGTATATTCACTGAATCAGGCCTCTTTCCAAAAAAAATGGTTATCTAATTTTTAAAATATTAATGATTTTTAAAATATTGCATTTTATATAATAGTTTCCTACACAACAGGAGAAGAGTACTCCCTTTCAACACTTGTTGACTCAGTTCAACTGTTTTACTGTGATTTGCTCTTTCACTGAATATTATCTAACAATCACATTTGATGAAGATATTAAACGTTCAAACTCTGCATCAACTCCTTAGGTCTTTGTGGAGATGTTTAATAGCAATTAACCACTTCAATATGAAAATAGTTTGGAAGTGACTGAGGCTGACACTTGCTCTTCTATGTGTAGCCTAACAGCAAAAGGCTTAGCAGGTATGAGTGTGCATAACGTTAGATACATTCTCAGGCTGCTTCAAAGTGAGACAGAAAAATATGATTCATCCTATCAGTTCTCTCCTGAAGGAAGCAGGATATGCAAAGGCACAAATCTTTGTTTCAAAATCATTTTTCTTCTGGGCCAATAGTAGTACGTTGGTTATGCAGTGCTGATACACGCAGAAGCCTGTGGACTGTAACCATGCAGTGCTCCAGTGTACTCTAGTTCTATATGCAAGTTAGCTCTCAGTGAGAGGCTTTCCTGGAATCAATTGTATGTATTCAAGCTGGTCAGCAATTTAATGCTAACCAACAGTGACTATAACAGCCAATTCCTGAAAGAAGGTCAGTATTTTCCTGCCAAGATAAATTCTGCCTTTTGCTTACTAACCCAAGGAAAGTGCTAAAGCCATTTGCATTATAATATATTGTAATATAACTTGGTCCTCTAAAAACAGATAGTGCTACCCTTATAGGTCTCTTAATCCTTATAAAATAAACTGTCTTAGAAGGTATACTGCTGAGGTGTCTTCCCCTGAGCGAGGTAGTGTGGGAACAGAGATACAGGAATAAGAGACAAGAAGCAGGAACACAGCCAGCAGTGTGTGCACAACTGACTCATTTCCACGATGAAAACTCTAATAACCTGGTGTGTCTTAAAAAAAGTCTACTACCCATCTCTTTCATTTGTGTGCACTTAATGATGAGGGAATTCCCCTATTTGGTCTTACTTCTGTTGGGGCTATATTCAGACTCTTGAAACCCATGATGTCACTCAGTAAGGGCAGAACTTCAACAACAGTTTGAATCTGCTGGGATTTGAATCTGAAGGGAAGCCCACTACTGATCAGAGCCTGACAACTCCCTGCACTGAAGACTACTGAAAAAATGGGACTTTTAGGGTCCAGGTTTCCAGGTTGAAAATAGCAGCTAGCTGCCACTGGGCAGAAAATGTGATGAATCACCCTTACCACACACACAGAGGCAATTCTGCATAGCCCAGGCTTGGGCTCATCATGCAAAGAGGCATAAAGCCACCTTCATTGATGGAAAAAAGAAAAGTCAGTACTGCAGGCAGAGTTATTTGCCAATTTCATAGTGTAACTGTATAACCCTATAATATCACATTGCCATTGCTAGTAACAGGCCATAAACTCTATACTGTGTTTGCATGGCATCAGGGCTGATGCTTCTCAGATTTGCTCTGCCTAAACTTGTCTTGACCTGCCTGCAGTCAAGCAGCTTAATAATAATAATAGCTTTGTTTCACTAGGTTTATCTGTAACACAAATTTCTCTCATAGACCAGATACCTATGGCTAATTTATTTTGCTTTTGTTGTCTTTGAACAGTAAAAACATAATTTTATATATATAGTCGTTATTAGATATTTTATGTAGAATGAGAGACATATGACTCTAACAAAATGAGCAGAGGAACAGAAGCTCGGTACAATAATATCCTTGAGAGATGGAAACTTGGGATGCATCGTAGAGTACACGCATGGGACTGTAAGTGATGGTGCACAGGGTGGTGTTGGAGACTCCATAACTACAAACAAGTTGGTAATAGGCAGCTGAAGAAACCATGACCTGGAGCAAAACTGGGTTTGGCAGTAAAAAGAGAAAAAAGACTTTTTTTTTTTTTTTTTTTTAATATGACATGAATAAAGGGCATCATATACAGTAATTTTTGATACAACTGCAAATCACTGAAGAAACAGAAAAAGTGTAAAAGTGTGCTAACAAACACACAAAAAGGACCACAAGTAGACCGCAAAATGACAAAGAAGGAACCATGAATACAAGTACCACATTCCTCACAGCAAAGGACCCAGCTATTGCTGACTCACCGTGGCATCCACACCATCACTACCATTATGAAATCACCAAGGAGCAGGGAGAGGGTGAGAATGATACCAGGGAAAGACAAAGAAAGTAAGGAGTGTGTGAACAATTATTTTACCTACATTACTATTCACTTTTTGTTTGTAATAATCAGATCTAGACTAATAATATTTTTTTAATTAAATTGTTAAGATTTCAGTGACATCAACAATAAATGCCTGACTTTATTTGTAAGATGAGTTTATTTTTTGCCTATTTGCAAGATTTTGAGCATAACAAGAGGACATAAGAAAACAGTTCAGATTGACTAGTATCTAGCTCAAAAGGCTCAAAGTATTCAATAAAATCTAGTGGATTAAATAATAATAATGTTATTAACCTTTAACAGAGGTGATATTACTGTCTGAATAATAGAAAGATAGATTAAACTGTGTTAGTAATTACCATAGTATATTTTCCATGAAATAAAATTTAATAAAATATGGGGCCCGACCCTACTTATAGTGTTTTGCAATAATTAAGTTACCAACATACTTACTGCTTTTAATAATATTTTATGAATTTTAATATCTATCTAGAAATTGAATATTTTCATCTCTCAAGGAATAAAAGTATAATTAATTGTTTTTCCTTTTTAAGACTTATAGTGTACTTAATGAAGGTCAGAATCCAAGAGATTTGCTAAAAAATAAATTGACTAAATTAAAAAAAATACATATTGTACTGTATGTAGAATCTCATGCACTTTAAAATATTTCTTTTCTACATAATGAGGTGCATGTACAGAATGTGAAAATCTTGTGCTGAAACAAATATTGCATGTGCCCGCAAATTAATGTGTCCCCTTAGGAAAATGAAATTTCACAATGTAATTACCCCATTTCTTCACCAAAGACATGAAGGAATTCATGGAACTAATTACCCTGATAATGGAGAAGGATTTTTTTTCCTCTTTTATTGCAAACCCACCCAGAAGCACAATATAGGAAAATGTAATTCATTGAACGCCACAATGGCTCTGCTATTATGTATTTATTAAAAGAAATTGAGGCATTTTAATAGTTTTGCGTTAACTTTAAACGGAAACTTCCCACGTAGCAATAAATATAACATTCCAATATGACACTAGAGATGTTGGAATGACATTCTTCTACAGCTTCAAATTTTCTTCTGCTTTTCCAGGTAAAAGTACAATTGAATTTAAAATAAAATAAAATAAATAAATGCTTTGTGTGTGTGTGAGACTTTAATTTTGTTTCTACTAAATGCAGCTTACAAAGCACAGCAAGAATAAAAAAGTTAATGAAGTAACCTACATCAGTCAGAAAAACAAAAAAAAAAAAAAAACAACACTTTTTTTTTTTTTTTTTTTCCCCCTGAAGTAAAGCCTTAAAATTACCAACAATAAGCAAACTTAAAAAATTCAGGTCTAATGATGTTCCCTAACAATTATGGGGTTGTTTGAAACATCAATGGGTAAAAAATCATAACCTTTGAAAGTATGAATAAACGACTGGATACTGATGATCTTGTGGATGCCCAAGATCTTCCTGCAAACTGTAGTGTTTACTGTGAAAACTGTTGTGTCGTTTTTTATAGTCTTGACCAAGACTGCTGTGTTATTGTTTGGTGCTCAAAATTACAAACCCCATTGTACCAAAAAATAAATAGTTGGTACCAGGTTTAAATATGTAATATGTGTAAATACAGCATGTTTCTCTTTTAGCTATATTAAAGATATAGCTGTGTCCAAAGGTGAACACAGGTCTAAGAAGTTGTTTCACAACACTTTATCCATTATTGTCCTACATGTAAGAGGATAACATCCTGTCACTTTAAGAAAATTAATTTAAACAACAACAACAAAAAATTCAGTCTATACAATAATACCAACATTACGCTCATCACCCACACCCTACCCATTATATAACTCACAGCACTGTTATCAATAAAAATAGAATTAAAATTTCAACTTCATTAGAATGTTATTTGTCAAAGTTAACAATAAGGAAAAAAATGCATTCACTCATTTGTGACACCGTGAATCACTCACCGTACTTCTCTTCACTCTGACTACACTGATAGCCCAGGAAAACTAAAAATAAGGGAAAGATTACATTGGTTTCAGCTTGTGGAATAAAGGCCACACAAATGCTACTTCAGATTAAAAGCTAATTAAATTAATACAACACATCTGGAGGCAACTAGTAAAGGCAGCTTCTGTCAGCTGTAGCAATATTTTTAAAAGTTCAGTCTTCTACTGATACTCTTCCTCTAACATGCAGGTTCTCTGAAATGTGAAAGCAGAAGTCCAAATTCATGAGAGTTTTCTTTTTCAGTAGGTGCTTGTGTGCAATGTCAGTGTGCATCTGCACTTAGGAACAATTCTGATTTACTTCTATAAATTGACAGATTTTCACAGCCTATATATGTTAGAGTTTTTTGTTGTTTTTTTTTTTTTAACTGCTTTAGGACGTGGTTAGTCATGCGAAACACCAAGGACTTTCACAAGCATTTGGCTTCATTAAGAGTTGCGTTGTTTCAGGCTGAAGGTTAGTTTATGCAGTCCATGCTTTTGTGATTTGCTATATCCACTTCACATCAGCCCCAGTTCCAGTTTCAATAAACCTTTTAATGCATATTCATCTATAAGATATGTACAGAGAAAAATCATTTCAGTAGGACAAATATGCATCATGTGTCTTCACATTTTGGTTTAGCCACAGTTTATCAAGATTGCCTAAGTGAAGTGTGGACTGCTTTGCATAAGTACAAGCTGTCAAAGAAGCAATTTGCATAAGATACAATGCAGACTGAAAAAAATGTTTGAGAGGTGTATCAGTTTCTTTGTTAAGGGCTGTCCTGAAGGTGACTGAAAGCATATGAAAATGTATCACAGGATCACAGAATGGTAGGTGTTGGAAAGGATGTTTGGAGATCTAGTCCAACCCCCTTACTAAACCAGGTTCACCTAGGGCAGGTTCCAAAGTAATGTTTTCAGGAGGGTTTTGAGAGTCACCAGGGAAGAAAACTCTACAACCTGTCTGGGAAGCCTGTTTCAGTTCCCTGTCACCCACACAGTAAAGACGTTTTTCTTGATGTTGAGGTGAAACTTCCTGTGCTCCATTTTGAGCCCATTGCCCCTTGTCCTATCTGTCCTTGAGGACTGAAGAGAGACTGGCCCCATCCTCTTGACACCCAACCTTTAGATATTTTTAAACATTTATAAGATCCCCTGTCAGTCTTCTCCAGGCTAAATAGATCCAGCTCTCTCAGCCTTTCCTCGTAAGAGGGATCTTCCAGTCCCCTAATCATCTCCATAGCCCTCCATTGGACATTCTCCAGCAGTTCCCTGCCTCTCTTGAACTGGGGTGCCCAGAACTGGACATAATGCTCCAGATGTGGCCTCACCAGGGCAGAGGAGAGAGGGGGGAGAACCTACCTCCACTTGCTGGCCACACTCTTCTTAATACACCCCAGGACACCACTGGCCTTCTTGGCCACAAGGGCATACTGCTGGCTCATAGTTAACTTGTTATCCGGGAGGACTCATAGGTCCTTCTCTTCACAGCTGCCTTCTGGCAGGTCAGCCCCTAACCCTGGTGCATGGGGTTATTCCTCCCCATGTGGCAGGACTCTACACTTGCCCTTGCTGAACTTCATTAGATTCCCTTCCACCCAAATTCCCAGCCTATGCACATCTTGTTGAATGGCAGCACAGCTTTCTGGTGTGTCAGCCACTCCCTAGTTTTGTGTTATCAACAAATTTGCTGAGGGTACACTCTGTCCCAGCTTCCAGGTCACTCATGAATATGTTGAACGATACTGGACCTAGTACTGACTCCTTGAGAACACCACTAGCCACAGGCTTCCTACTAGACTCTGCACCACTGATCACAACCTTCTGGGCTCTGTCATCAGACAGTTCTCAATCCATCTCACTGTCTACTCATTTAACTCACACTTCCTGAGCTTACCTATGAGGATGTTATGGAGACAGCATCAAAAGTCTTGCTGAAGTTGAGGTAGACGACATCCAATGATCTCATCTACCCAGCCAGTCATACACCATCATAGAAGGCTGTCAGTTTGGTCAAGCACGATTTCCACTTGGAGAATCCATGCTGACTTGTTGTGAGGAACTATAGAATGTGAAGAATGCTTCAACATTGCTGGCAATTGCAAGGGGACATAGACAAGGATGAGGTGACCTTGAGCTGGGGCGGGGGCTGACTCCCGCTGACAGGAACAGCTGTCCAGTCACCACACTCCGAGCAGCCCAGAAAGAACCACAATATTTCAACCTGGAGGGTGGAGAGGAGCAGAGAGGCACCAAGATTTGACCAACCACAGGCAGGGGAAGACCACCTCTCCTGCCTGGCAACCTGTGAAAATGCTGGCCCTGTAGCTCCATCGCCATATAAGTGACTCGAGAAAGGCTTGGAGGTTCAGTCTCACTCGCTCACTCTCAGACCCAGACAACTTTGTGGACTGTGCCTTCTCCTGCTCTGGTCTCTGCCACCCCTGCTGGACCTGGGAGGACTGCTCCCAGACCGAAGTTTCACTGTGCCAGCAGGACCTGAAGGTGACAACAGACAAGAGACTCACAATGGCGGTGATCTTTCTCTCTCTCTCTTTTCCTCTCCTTTTTCTTCCTCTCCCCTCTTTCCTCCCTTTCCTTATGTTGTTTGTATAAAATAAATGGTTCAGCACTTGATTCCAAGCCTTAATTCTGTTTTCTGGGAATATACGATAACCCAGTCACGGTAACCTGTCTTTGGGCATCACTCAGAAGCTAAAATCAGCGCCCCCCTCACCCCCAGCCACCCAGTATAATCTGAGGTCAGTTGGAAAGCAAGGGAGTTTAACTTCTGCCAAAACTTATTGCAAATCAACAGGTGGATCGTGACATTTGTCCAAATAACCTTCTTTTCCTCCATGTGCCTAGAGATGACATCCAGAATGAGCTGTTCCATCACCTTTCCAGGGATGGAGGTGAGGCTTACTGGTCAGTAATTTCCTGGGTCCTCCTTCTTGCCCATTTTGAAGATTAGAGTGATATTGGTTTTCCTCCAGTCCTCAGGTATCTGTCCATTCTCTATGACCTTTCAAAGGTGATGGAGAGGGGCTTACCAGTAACATCAGCCAGCTCCCTCAGCGCTCATGGGTGCATCCCATCAGGGCCCATGGATTTGTGTGTGCCTGCTTTGTCTAACTGATCTCTAAGCCAATCCTCCTTGGCCAAGGGAGAATCTTCCTTCCTCGACACTTTCTTTCTTACCTCCAGGCACTGGAATTTCTCAGGGACAGTCTTAGCAGTAAAGACTGAGGTAAAGAAGACACTCACTAACTCTGCCTTCTCTGTAGCCTGTCACTAGGGCTCCCATCTCATTCATTAGCAGGCCTATGATTTCCCTAGTCTTCCTTTTGCTACTGATGTACTTGAAGAAGCCCTTCTTGTTGTGTTTCACATCATTTGCCACTAATTCCAAGAGGGCCTCATTGCTGCGTTGCGTACTCTATGAACATTACTATGTTCCTCCCAAGCAGTCAGTCTTCTTTTCCATGTACTGTAAACTTCCTTCTTCCATTTGAGTTTTTCCACAAGCTCCTTTTTCATCCACACAGTTCTCCTGCCTCCTCTACTTGATTTTTTACTCAAAAGAGCGCACTGCTCTTGAGCTTGGAATGAAGTGGTGCTTGAATATTAACCAGTTCTCTTAGTCCCCCCTATGTTCTGGAGTCCTAACCCATGGGATTTTTTCAAGCAGGTAGAAGCTACATCTCCTGAAGTCCATGAATGTGTATGTGTACTATTTGTCCTGTTGAATGCCCAGCTACATCACAACTACTTATTTGGGTGTGTGTTATCTATAATGCAGTTTCATTCATGTTTCTGTGTTATTCCCTGGTTTCTAAAGAAAGAAAATCTTGTCACAGAGAAGGCGAAAATAATGGTGTCTTTGAATAGCATCAAAACAGCACGATTATTAAGTGAGGAGCCTGCCAATGTTCGGAAGGAAAGCATAAAAATAACAGCAATGAACATAGGAGAACTTTTCATCAATTATATGTATTTTTTAACAACAAATGATCCATGTATCTTCTTTCTTTTACTTTCACATCACACCTTTTTTTCTAGATTTTATTTTCTAAGTTCCAGTACGTTCTCACCTGTCTTTTCTGGGTCTTGTTTACTTTATAAATGACGTTTTATGCATCCCTATATCTGTCTGTGTGTCTCTTCTATGATTATTTTCTATTTTTGACAATGTTTCATTTAATTTTGTATGTTGATTGCATGCTGAAATTCAGTTGGACACCTTTTCCTGATCTATGCTGACAGACACTGACACTATTAATGTAAAAAAAAAAAAAGTTATATTTATGTTTCTGATTTTTCCACTAAGACCACTCATTAGCACTTTTAAGCAGTAGTATACACTTACAACACATCCTTTTTAGGTTAAAGGTATGTTAATGAGTATATATTCAAGTATAAAAGATTAGCAGAGATATAGCTTTTTTTTTTTTTAATGCAAAACCTTTAAGTTTACTTTAATTTAAAAATTATATTTACCTTTGATCTAAAGACCACACTTCAAGGAATTAAAATCTAGGCAGGTCTCAATTTTCCCTCATTTTATGGAGACACACAAATAAATGGATTCATATGAATTTTAAAGTGAATCTCTACTGCATTTATTATTTGCTATGAGTTGAATTTTTCTCATCTCTGTTGAAGCAAATTTTTAACTCTCTGTTTAGTTCTCTGCACTAGAGAGTCTTCTGCTTCCTATATAAAGACTACCAAAGTAAGAACAATTAGCTTTGGTGGATTTTTGTTCAAAGGCTTCACAGATGTGTGCACTTTTTTTTCCATGTGGCACTGAAATGAAAACAATTATACAAGACAATACAGTAAGAGAAAATGTTCAGAAACAAAAAAAAGATGCAAATATAGTTACTTTGGATAGCACATTTAGAAAAGAGGAAAGTAAGTATATGAAAAGGAGATCCAAGAGAAACAATAAAATAAAGGTCTGCTTTGACTCATTCTTCAATGCAGAATTGCAGATATCTAACCTTACAGTGGCTGAGATGCATCAGCATAAGTGGTATTCATCTGTATTTTAATGCATGTATGAGCTGCTACATGACACCTGTAAACCTCAAAAATCACCAATCATGGTATGATGCTGTTCTGCTTGCAAGTGCAGAAAGGATTTAAGAGAAAAAACATCTATATAGTTCTGTTCTTCCTCTCATCTAACCAGAGGTGTTAATCTGTCTTTTTTATTTTTTTTCTTTTTATGTGTGTATGTGTGACATTTGACAGTCTTTATCTAAAACCCTTGCAGTTCATTGTTTAATGAGTATATGAATTCCTCTCTGTATTATTCAGGTAGCAATACTCATAATTGTCTTTCATACCAATCACTGGAAGATAAATGATCTAATTAGTGCTTGTAGTAATCTGACTTTAAGATCTTACCTGTTTGGATAGTTTCTTGAGTCATATAGATAAATGAAAATACCGGAACAGAAAGACAAATGAAAAAGTCTCCTCTGATAAAATATGCATAATTGATGTGGAGCACATGAATGCTGTTTAACAATGCAGGAAAATGTAATGTCTGACCTCAGCAGAGAGGAAAAACAGAAAACTTACGCTACAATATATTTTAAAATAGAAAATAGAAAGCCTGCAAGCCTTCCACCTAATAGCTCGTGTTATTTTCTATTTTTGTAGCTACAGTGTGCTTGTGTATTGATTTTATTTGAATAGCCATTTTTATGACATTTACACTCCTACTGAGTTTTGAATAAAACTCTGAACCTACAATTTATAGGCAATATTTTGAGTCCTCTGTGATAAACTGGGTTCTTTAATAATCACCTTTTGGTGCTTCAAATGAACGTAATATATACAGGTTACAAATTTAAGAAGAGTAGGTGTACAAGAAAAATTGTATTTAGACAACAAATGCATGAACTGGAAATGACAGATGAGCAGAGCATCCAGTGTTTCAATTTGAACAGGAGAGACATCTTGTACTTTTGGGATCTAGTCTCCAGGCAACTAGAGATGAGAATAAAACATTCATTTACTTCCTGTTCTACAATAGTCTCTGAATAATGTGAGTGAAGAGCAAGAAAAGAGGAGAATGTGGCAGGCAGGACAAAGTTTTATTATAAAATACATGGTAGGGGGAAGTCTACTTCAAATGTGATGTTATTTCTGTATCTGATCCAATGGTCATAATTTCAAGTATATCCTAAAAAACAATCACAGTTCTAGGCAGTTGTGGAAATCATCTTTTCATCTCAGCTTTTCAAGAGTAATTGTCAGATCCCATGGAATCATTAACATGCAAAATATTAAAATAAGGTAGTATTTTCACAGGGAAAAAAATGTACAGTCATAATGCACAAGACTTGGGAACACTCATACTAAATTAACTTGTCAATATATTTGATATTCACTATAATATACCTACAACTACCACACAGTACAGTGGGCCAGATGTTGAAATACTGATCTCTCCACTCTGACTATGCATTTATTACAGTGAAGACTAAATATATTGGCAAAATTGACCCATTTTAATATGTGATTTAATAGCAGACTACAATCTGATGCACTGTGTAGGAGTCCAGAAAGCACAATACTTAGCTGTGAAAGGTGTCTTTCTAACACATTAAAACTCCTTCACTGATTTTATGGACACTCCTGTTTATATGTGTGCGTGTGTGTGAAATCTATATAATCACACAGATTCACACATTTTTGTGTTTAGCTATAAATAACATTGATATTAATTTGTTTCAGGGCAAAATGGGAAAATACCCTCTAATGATAAAAAGATTATGCTTGTATTGAACAGTAAGGCCTTATTTTTTAAAAGCTCCATTGAGTCATGAATTAAAATCCCCACCCTGTTCTTCTCCAAAACACCTCCATGGTGTTTTCTACGTACAGAAGATTAAACACTTGTCTTGTAAAAGCCTTGATTCCCTCTCATTGGCTGTTGGATTGAGTATGTAATAACTAGCAGTGAACTGAAGATAGTATGGATTCAGAACTTTAACATCTTGGTGAAGAATGAATTTTCTGTTATGCAAAATGTTATTCTTTGTAAGAAAATGGCAAACAAAAGGAGCCAAGGTTTATGTGCTTTACAAGTCTCATGAACTTATCTTTATGTCTTTTTTTGATAATGTCATGCATTCTCATGTACATACACATACACAAATTTTACTTCTACAGGTAAGTTACACAGTAAGTATTTTTAGCCTAAGATGCACATCATCAACATATAGGTAATTGCTTAAGAAACAATGTGCAGGCTATATTAATTTCATATGTCTCAGTACTGTCCATGAAGAGATGCAGCTGCTCTGTAGAGCATCTCAGTTATGAACAGACTAAAGCTAGGTGATATAAATCAGTGGAAGTCTCTGAAGGGTAAGTCCCTTATACAAAATAACCTAACCTATCTGCTTAGAGTGTGCCAAATGCTTGGTTTACCTTACCAGGCTCATATTCCATGCACAAATTTTAGCAAAACTCTGGAGGATTAAATTTATTTTTACATATGTGGTTATTGGTCACACAGAACTCCTTGTGTATATGTGGAACTTGGGAGGAGGTTTCTTGGTTTTTTTTGGTGGCTTGGGCCCTTTTCCCTTCCCTTCCCTTCCCTTCCCTTCCCTTCCCTTCCCTTCCCTTCCCTTCCCTTCCCTTCCCTTCCCTTCCCTTCCCTTCCCTTCCCTTCCCTTCCCTCCTTTCCTCTTCCTGCATAACCTTGCCTGGCACTGAGGTCAAACTGGCAGGCCTGTAGTTCCCTGGATGCTCCTTCCAGCCTTTCTTGTAGATGTGTGTCACATTCTCTAACCTCCAGTAAACTGGGACTTCCCCAGTTAGCCAGGACTGCCGGATGGAAAATGACTTGGTGAAGACTTATACCAGCTCCCTCAGGACTCTTTGATGGATTCTATATGGCCCCATATACTTGTGTATGTAAGTGCTGTAACAAGGTGCTAACCATTTCCCCTTGGATTATGGGGGCTTCATTCTTCTCCCTGTCCCTCTTGTCCAGCTCAGGGGGCTGAGTACCCAAATTACAATTAGTCTTGCTGTTAAAGATCTCAGCAAAGAAGGCATTCAATACCTCAGCCTTTTTCTCATCCTTTGTCACTGTGTTTCCCTACGCATCCAGTAAAGCATGGAGATTCTCCCTTAGTTCTACTTTTGTTGTTAATATTAATTTTAAATTATCTCTTATGTCAGTAGTCAGATTGAGTTCTAGCTGGGCTTCGGCCCTTCTAATTTTTGCCCTGCACAACCGCACAACATTCTTGTAGCCCTCCTGAGTGGCCTGCCCTCTTTTTCAGTGTCATAAGCTCTTTCTTCTTTTTCCTTAGATCCATTCAAAGCTCTCTCTGTTCAGCCAGGCTCTTCTTCCTTGCCAGCTCATCTTTTGACACATGGGGACAGCTTACTCCTGTGGCTTAAAGATTTTCCTCTTGAAGAATCTCCAGCCTTCTTGAACTCCTTTGCCTGTCAGGACTTCCTCCAAAGGGTCTCTGTCAGTCAGACTCCTGAACGGGTTGAAACCTGCCCTACAGAAGTCCAAGGCAGTGGTTCTGTAAACCTCTTCCTTACTTCTCCATGAATTGTAAACTCTTAGGACTCCATGATCACTATGTTGAGGACGGCCTCCAACCTTCACATAACCCACAAGTCCTTATCTGTTCACTAACAACAGATCCAGTGCCTTTTCTATTTGGCTACATTCCCAGCTGTGTCAAAAAGTTATCTTCCACACTCCAGGAACCTCCTCAACTGTTTAGTCTCTCCTGTATTGTATTTCCACCAGACATCTGGAAAGTTTAAAGTCCCTTGTGAGAACAAGGGTTAGGTGACTGTGAGATTTATCCCAGCTGCTTAAAGAATATTTCATATGCCTCTTCATCCTGATTAGGTGGTCTGTAACAGATTCCTACCATGATATCTGATTTGCTGCCCTTCCCCCTGATTTTTACCATAAATATTCAACCCTATCATCACCATCGTCAAGCTCTAGACAGTCAAAACACTCCCCAACATACAGGGCTATGGTACTGCCTCATCTTCCTTACGTATTCCTCCAGAATAGTTTATAGCCATCCATTGCAACAACCTCATTGTGCGAGTCATCTCACCATTTATCCCTGATTCTATACTGTTTTACTTATTTGTTTTTAAAGAAACTCAGAATAAAGCAATCAAAAGAGTGAAACTTCAAAGACATTTAAAATTCCCTAATCTTACTGAATTGTAAGGACTAGTTATTATATCAAAGTGCAGATAGTCATAAAAGAAATGTCAGGTAGGACCGGTTTGCCTGAACATCAGTGCTTTCAAATTCAATGCCTAGTGCTCTGCTAGTCATCTTGGGCTTGTACTATCATCAATGAAAAGAACTAGGCACCTCCAGAGAGAGATTAATCTCACTCGGTGAAAGGCAACCAAATTAGATCAAAGCAGTCACCCTCTGGAAGTGCATATTTATCTTCAACAACCATAAATGAAGCCTGAGGTGAACAGCTCAGACTTAGATGTCTAACACATAAATGTTAGGTGAAATGAACTTCTAACATTTAGCGCTGAAAGCTCTATACAATATTTACTCTGTGTCGTTCTCAGCTTCTCTTATTTAGCATACAGCACAAATCTCAATGCAAGACTTTATACACTTAAGACCTTTAGAACACAAACTGAAAATGTTTTGCAGTCAGAGAAGAAGTCACACACTATGCTGGGCATTGACATGTTCTGAGACATTAATTCCCATAGCAGGGAATTTGAGTGAAAATGTCCAGATAATCCTTAGAAGTAGGCTGCATTTCCCAAAGGAAGTGGCAAAGACTCAAAAATAAGCTATTGCTACTGGTCTTCCCAAAAGAAAAAAAACTTTTTTTTTTTTCTTTTGACCTAGAATCTGGCATTAAACTAAATGTTTGACTTGTATTGTCTAGCCAGACTCTTGAGCTAAGAAGAGCTGATGCTGAAATATCCAACATTTACAATGAAGGCAAAGGAAAGAAGGGAAGAAAGGGCAGAAAAGAAAGGGAAAGAAGAACGGAAAAGAAGAAGAAAATAAAGGAACTCGGAAGGAACTGTGAAGGAAGGAAGGAACTCAGAAGGAACTCGGAACTTGGAACTCGGAACTTGGGACTCGGAACTTGGAACTCAGAAGGAAGGAAGGAAGGAAGGAAGGAAGGAAGGAAGGAAGGAAGGACCTATCACAAGTAACACTTCTATCTCCTTTCCTACAGACACATCCAAAAACAGTGGAAACATGATCCAGAAGAAAAGACTGCCACCAGAGTTTAATTGCTTGATCCTGAGAAGGTCAATTTTTGATAGTTGTATGATTAATAGAAAGGATCTAATGCCTTTGAGTTTATTGAGGTTTTTTTTTTTCTTTTGCCCGGTAAAGTTAAAAGCCACATTTATGTAAGTCACAAATGAATGTTATTTTTAAATTAATACTGTTATATCATTAAATGTGATTAAAACTACTCATCAGGATCCTATTAACAGCTTTGGAAAAGGTAACTTCAAAGGCAACCTACATGACTGAAGCAATGCTCAAACAACCAAAGGTATATTAAAAAAACCCAAGCCAAACCAAAACGACAAAGACCAAACTAAGCCAAGACATCCCAAATGAATAAGTATAAAATTTTATTGGAACATTTGTTGCTTAAAATAGAATAATTTGTAGAACAAATGGACAATAAATTTAAAATTGGTTGGGGGGTCGGTTGGGAGGGAATGGAACCAAATTTCTCAGAAAATTGTACTAGGTTTACTATAATTTATGCTACTTTAGATACATTTTCATTTCTGCTAATGAAAACACTCATTAGAAAGTCTATATAACAAATTATGTGTTTCTATAAATATTGAATCTCTGACACCAATCCAAAACGATTGACATATATATTGATCATATATAACAGTTTAATTTGTCCTGATATTGGACATCTTTCAAAGATTTGATCTGAATTACTTAAAAGATTTCCTTGAGCATCACTTCCTTTGTAAGCTATATTTCAATTAAATAAGGAAAATTCTGAGTAATTAAAAGCCTTTGAGTTATAGAGATGGTGTTTTCATGTAAACCAAGAAAAATCTTGGAGCATATTGCCATGCTTATTTGGGTAGGGGAACAAATATTGGTTCTGTGTTTTGGTTCTTTTTTTTTTTTTTTGTCTTCTTTTCGCAGAGCTAGTAGTTTAGAGGGAGACAGAGATGTAAAAAATGACAAATAAAAAGTTAAAAGCCATATAAAGAATTAAAAGCAGAATCAAGAGTCTGTTTCTGAACTCCAAAAGGTGACAAGAAAAAATGTACAATTTTCCATAATAAAAACATTTGCAAAGGAAAGTTCTCAAAATATGATGAAAAAGTAATTATTACACATCTAATAGATGAAGGAAATATTAATAAGATCAGAAACAATTCCAAAATGCTGTTTATGGACAGTAACTAATTTTAGTGGTTATGGATAACCCAAACAGAAAATTTCAAAAGAAGAAAATAGAAAAGCAGGTAATGTTGCTGGTGGTAGTGAGCTGCTGTTTTTCAGTTATGGAGAACATGAAAACTTGATTTATTTAAGACTAAATAATCAGAGATTTGTAAGAAATTACAAAACAAGATTTAACTGGCTAAGGCAATTTCAAAGCTTTTTATATCTTCTGAAAATATTTTATTGCAGCTGCATTGATGCAAATCAAGTTTTAATCTGCTAAAATTCCCAAATAGAAAAAAAAAATTAAATTGTTGCATAAATTGTTGACTTTGAGTGGTTTGCCCAGCTCTGTTATTTAGTAGATGTGGCCCTTATAACTGTTTGCTGAAATGCTATATGTAAATTAACTTTTGTGTACTAAATTTTGCACCCCTTAGACTTTTTTTTATACAATCCCTATCTGGAACATCTGGGGGAAGAGTATAATTCCACCTTATCTATATTCCATCTCACACAAAATCTAATTTAAAAGAAAAGCTGGTCCTCATTTGCCTCTTTTGATTCTTTCACCATTCCGCTATCTCCATTATTGATTTTGTGACTGAATGCTTTAAATCAAATTGCATTCATCATCTGCTTTTACACCAGTATATGCATAATTTATTCCATATACTTTCCTAATCTTGTGTTATTTAATTGTGTTATGTGTGTTGGGAATAGAATATGCTTTCTAAAAATTAGTTTTATTATAATGGTTGCAGTAAAACACGTAGTATATGCTACATGGAATTGTAGCTACATGCTGTACAATGTATATGCTATATGGAAATTATCCATAGATTTTAAAGAAGTCTTGTCTTTCTGAAAAGAGAAACTTTCCAATTTTTTTTTTTTTTTTTTTTCAACAGAGCTGATGTGTAATTCTATCCACTTATTATTTGATATAGGGACTATTGGTGTATTACCATGTAATTACAACCAGTTATGATCAGTTGTGTGAAGAATAACCCATGACAGAGATATAGTAGGATATCTGCCTGCAGCAGACTAGTGGAAGCAAATAAATGACAGGGAACTGAGACTGAAAGAGAAACTTCATGGGAAACAAGATGGGGTATAGTGAGAGAAAAAAAATAGACAGAAGAGCACATGTAAGATGAGAATAAGTAAAAATAGTAGAACAGTAGGATAAAGAGAAATGCGCAGCAAAATGTGAGGAAACACAGGCATGCAGAGATCACATTGATAAACAGGAGATCATGGAAGGTAAAAAAACTCAACCAAGATTCAGATGGCACTGGCAAGAAAAGGCAGAGATGGAAGGAATTATGAGATATTTGGGTTATATTATCTTCATAGTTGCATATAATATTCAAATATAGAATTACAATATGGAGCAGTAATCTTTTGAAGGTGCTCCAAATATACAGTCCTAGAGACAACACGTTATAAGAACTGATTGGTGTGTGAAGTTTTGGTGGTTTAAATCAACACTTTCCAATGGAAAAAAAAAAATAATCCTGCAGAAAAATGTAAATCTAGGTCTATCAGCTAAGAACTTATTATTGTGTATTGCACTTCCTTCAAGATAGATCACTTTTAAACGATCCAAATTAGTTGTTAAAGCTGACTTCTATTATTTTTATTACTATTACTACAATTACATATTAGAGATAAGTATACAGCTGTTTATTTGACTTATTTCTCTCTCCCTATCTGTTTGGACTGTTAATGGAAATAACATCTGTTTAGATCATACAACAGTTTTTGCAAGAAGATGGTCCTTTACAGTTAGATATATGGCAGGCAATACAAATACAACTATAGAATGCACATACAATGGAGAAAATCAAATTCTTTAATAGACAGACAGGCAGTTTCTAGCTCCTTTGTGTTACTCTGGAGATCAGCCAACAAACTTCTAAGTTTCAAGAGTATGAGGAACAGAGGATGCATCTTGGATAGTACACTACAGAGATAGTTGTCTTGGGATAACAGTGAAATACTGGAGAACTTGCAGAACTCATGAGACTGTCAGAGACTCATGAGATGAGGTAAGGAGCTCAAGATAGATTTTCTCATGTTTCACACACTTAGGAAAATAATTATTCACCAGAACATCTTCTGAAAATAGAGTTTTCCATTGGACTTTCACATTGAAGATGGTAAGTTAGAAAATAAAATTTTGTATTGTCACAATATTTTACAGGAGTGTAAGTCCAGTGAGTCATTATTGACTAAGATAAGCTTTCAGTGAGTTTTAAGGAACAGAATTATTCCATCACATGTTATTTTACTCCTATAGCTATTATTATTGATTTTTTTCTTCTTAAACCTTCTGGATTAACTGAAGTTTCTTTTTCTTCTCTTTTCCATTCTATTTAGTGAACAATCATCTACCAGCCAACAGTGCATACCCTTACAGGGAGGTGGAATAGCTGCCTACTTTGCTGAGGTTCTGTGAGAATGAAGTAGCTAATGCTGGTAGTAAGTGCTTTTCATGTGAAAATTGCTAAGTGCTAAATATAATTACTGTTATTGCTAGAGATACATTCAAACACAAATGCTTCTTTGATTTTATAGCTGACATAGATTCCATT
Organism: Merops nubicus; assembly: GCF_000691845.1. NCBI lineage: Eukaryota > Metazoa > Chordata > Aves > Coraciiformes > Meropidae > Merops > Merops nubicus. Next base: position 24,820 of record NW_008590065.1, read on the forward strand.
TCATACATTATGCCAAAATGGCCTATTATCTGAGTGGTCAAGTAATAAAAGTTCCTGTGACGTGTCCTGCTGAGCAGCTTATGACAATTTGCAAGCCAAGAACCAAAAGTATTTTTAAATAAACAAGTAGTCTTACTGTTTTTAATGGAAATGCTTGCAAAGTAAAGTAGTATTCTGCATGAGTCAAAATGGCATGAAAAGGCTTTCAGATTTAAAAAAAATAATCCAAACAGGAACCAGACCCTGACTGATATGTTTGTAAAGATACAGCTCTTGCCCTTCGCATAACCATCCAAGTATCAGAAGTGTTAGTGTAAAAGACTTTAGGAGTGTGTGCCTAAATGCCAGAGAAGTTAGGAAATCTCAGTGGCTGGGACACTACTCAAATCCATTGTCTTCAGTAGATACACACTTATTTAGAGTACTAAAGGCCTTGGCTACGGTGTAGAGCAATCTCCTTCTGTATTATAGATGAGTTACTAACAGCAATTAAATTTTGCTTTTCAACAACAAAATTACTTGGTCATTTATTTACATGCTACCTGTATTTGTAACACGTAAACATAACCTTGTAAATTTAGCTGGCAAAAAGAGAAAGATGATAGTATATATGAAACATTTTTTGTTTATTGTGTAGGAAATAAGATGTGGTTATTTACTTAGATAGACAATGGACATCAGTAGGTATCTTAAAGTTTCTGCTACACTATACTTGGAATCTCAGTATTTACATGTTGTGTTTGAGATTATAGTAATCTAAAAATTAAACATACTGGGACAATTATAACCTGTTATGGAAATAATTATTTCTGAAAGTATTGTTGCTATGCATCCTGGGGGTGTGAAATACACCTGATCAAATGGAGAGAACCACGAAGGTCCATAAGGGATTATGGATACAAAGCTATTTTAGCTAATGCCATGATACTAGAACAGCGGACCAGGCTGTCCACACTGGAACAGGCTGCCCAGAGAGGTGGTAGAGGCCCTATCCCTGTCTGGAGACATTCAGTGTCAGAGTTGATGGGGCTCTGAGGAACCTGATCTAGTTGGGGATGGCCCTGCTTACTGCAGGGGGTTGGACTAGATGATCTCTTGAGGTGCCTTCCAACTCAAAGCATTCTATGATTTTATGATTCTATGAATGTCACTCAGACTACACTTCTTTAGGTTTACTCCTAAGACTCAACAGGAAATCTAAAGAAAATGGAGGATCCAGCCAAGAAGCTCAGTCTTCTGGGGACAAGAAGCAGAAAAAAAAGAAAGAGAGAAGAGAATTGAAAATAGCTTTTTATCATTTTATTTTTAGTTAGGCAATGGTCTAGCTACATCCAATGTAAGACACAAGCAAAATAATAAAAGCTGCTGTTCCAGGATTCATAATTATTAATTTTTTTGAAATGCAACATAAGTAATGTAACATATTTATTAAAATTAACATTACTAATGGCAACATATTCATAGGGTTACAATTATTCTCCCAAGCAGTAAGACTATTGCTTTTTACTATAAGCATCTCTTCTTACACCGCAGTGGCAATCGTTGATTTCTATAATTTCTTCTAAGAATAAAAAAAGACTCCAAAGCCTATAAAGATGGGGTGAAAGTCTTAGAAAGGACATAAACGAGATGAATTACCCTCATCTTTTGATATGTCGCTGTCTTCTATGGACATAAGGTAACCAGAGAGCATATGGAGAGACTTTTACATTTTCTGCTGCCCAGCAGCTTCCTACAAACTTCTGCAGTAGATGCATCAGCATGACTTGTTCAGAAAAAAAAAATCTGTTTAAGAGAAAAATGATTCCTCCTGGGAATTACAGCTGTCCCTCAGCATTCATTGATGACATCAAGGTCACAGTCTAATATGAAACTAAGCACTTTTTTGACTCTATTCTAAAGATTCAGTGGACAATCAATATCATCTCTTATTTCCTAGACAGACAACAAACATTTTTAAGGAGGTTTAGTTTTAGATACTATTTAAAAACAGAAATAGAAAAAAAAAAAAAAAAAACAAAACACAACAAAACCCAACTTTTGTTAATTTTTATTACTGGTATGTTTCTGTTATTATTACAGTTACTGATTTTTTGGGTTTCTTTATTTTTTTCTTTTTTTCCAAAGATGAGTCTAGCACCAATCCTTGAATTTTGCATAAAAATGCCCACTTCTGTATGGCCCTGGTGAAGTTATGCCAATTTCCACAGAGACCAAATGAGAATTTTAATAGAGTGCTACAAGATCTGAGCCACAAACTGAAATTCATATATACCTGTAATTGTGTCTGTTTCCTTCTTTTTAATTAAAGATATAATTGAATTTTCATTAGCATTCCATTTTTGTTAGCATCTATTTTAAGGTCATAATCTATAAATCTCCTCTTTTTGTCCTCAGTTATGTGTATTATGTCCATTCAGGGGATCATTTTGTCACTAAAACTATGAATTGCATTATCAGTATTTAGGATAATTGAAGCAAAATTATAATGCAAAATAGAAAAGAATATTTCCAAATTTAGAACTGTCTTAGATCTTTGTGTCAAATTTATATACAAAAAAAAATGGAAAAATATATATACTAAGGAAATATAATTAAAAAGAGAAAGATTTTTTTTTTTTTTATGCTATTTTGGTGACAGCTTTATTTTGGCTAGTGCTTTAGTAAATCTAACATACTAGATAACCACCTCTTCTTTACTGGGAAAACCCCCAATATCTTAATGAAATGACTGCTCTGAACAAGACTAGCCAAAATCATTTCAGTTTCAGTAAGGTGATCATATTTCTACAATTCAAAGTGCAACAGACTGCAGCAACTGACAATGTTGATCTTAGCTAAGACCTAAAGTTGTACTTTAGTTCACCAGGTTACCATAATTTTAAGTGTGAAGTCTCAACTGGGTCCTAATTGTGGTCTTGGCTATGGTATGGGAAAATATCAATCATCTTCATTGACATGATCGGAATGTATTCAACCCTAATTAAGCCCATTACCTAATTGTATACCAGATGACAGTAAAATTTATATCTGCACTAGATAATTGTATTAAAAATCATACTGTCCTCATCTTTATCTTGATTATGGTGAACACTCCCTTTCTCTCTACTAGCATTCATTGAAAGCTGAAAAGGAAAAGAGGACATTTTTATTGGCTGGTTAAACCTAATTTAGAATAGCCTTTTAGAAACAAGCTGTCTACAGCTTCCAAAAAAAAAAAAAAAAATCATCCTGTGTTTTTGGCCAGAGGATAGTTAGTAATAATGAACCAAGAGGCATAATAAAAGCTAGCTTCACTTTCAGGATCAATGTCAAAAAAGTTTGAGCCCCATTGAAGAAAAAAATAATGGCTACTTTGTAATAAAAATTTCAATGTTATTTTGTTTTTACTTTTACCAACAATATTCATTTTTACCTCTTAATCTGTAATAGGTTACCTTTTATTACCTTTAAGAAACACAAATCCTCATACATTTCACTTTTCAAACCAATACATGTATGAGCACTCCCCCATACTTTTTATTGAAAAACAGTATATTTGCATATTTATATACTTATATATTCAATATACTCATGTTTTATGTTAATATTTATTAAAATATTCACATTTTTCTTACAAGTCTTCGAAAGTGGTGGGTTTTTTTAAAAAAGAAAGTATTTCACTGAACATTCCTGTCGGGTTTTTTAGCATGTTTACTATCTGTGCAATGCAGTATATTATTATGGCTTCGAATGGGACATTATTGTCCCTTAGATAGATAACAGTATCCAAAACCAAACCAACCAAACAAACAATTAAAGCAAAGTTAAACATCTGGTTTTGGTGTTAGTCTTCAACAGTCAAAAGAAAAAAAGTACATGGATATATTTAACATTTGCTAGTAAAAACATAGGAAAATACAACTTTAGTAATGAAAATTCAGAAAAATCCCCCAAATATTTTTTTTCTTGCATATCAAAGACTTCTAGCAAACTAATTTTTTATTTATCAGAGTAAATACATCTGAAATTAAACTACTCTATGACAAGATTAAAGTTTTACACCAGTAATCTCAAACAGGTGCCTACATACTCAGATCTATCTAAATACATATGAATCCTTGAATAATGTTCACATTCTGAAGTTTTTTATCTGACTTGAAATCTAAATTACCAAAAAGTTTATATTAGAGTAACTTAAACACCAAAAAATATGCTCTAAACACACCATTGTTTATAAACTCTCTCTGACTCTAATTGTATTACTCCTACCTTGTTTTTGCCCTTTAACATTTGAGAAAATAGGTCTGCAGAGTTTATTTTTGTTTAGCTTTCATACAGCACAAATGAAGACCATTCTCCCTGGGCTATTGTAGGCTAATTGGTCTGCAAATTATTGATGTTTCACACTACTATGGGCAGCAGTTTTGCAGTTCATTTGCAGTCCACAGTCCACAGCCCATTATTTTAGTAAGTACTCCCATTAAATTTTTGATGATGGGAATGTGTGATTTGATGGTGAATTGCTATGAGTGTTTTATTCTGTTGTTTACTTGACAATAACCAGTGTCTGAGATTCTACTGCATGTGCCTCTATGTGTGTGTTTGTACAAACTTCTACTTTGCCAGGATGTCCTACTGCTGAAAGAGTAGATGAAGAAGTTATATGAAGGTACACCTCATCGACACCAAACAAAAGCCAGACATTTTCTGATCAGACTCATTCTGTTAACAGGAGTAGCACTCAAGAAGCATTCTCTTGTGCTGTGTTGAATTTCAGCCTTGAAATTCTCACCTCTGCATTAACATCACCGTTCTAAATAAAATGCAGCAGTACAAAGTCTCATATTAATGATATTTCAGACAGTAGCTCTGTATTTCACTCAACATGTTCTTTTGTTGTTGGTTAATTGGTATCATTAGCACAAATGTCACGGTTACTTAATTTAATTAGTTCTTACTCATACATAATACTAATTTTCACTTTCAGAAAGCCAAATGAAGAAATGCAAGAGAAAACAATGTTTTGCTTTGATTTGCTTTTTGTGTATTATAGATCTTCTACACAACTGAGTTTAAGGAAATAGTCCATAGGAAAACTAGATTTTAACAATAAATAGCTTTATTTCAGTGGAAATACCCTATGTAGATTTCTTACCATATTCACATCTTTTGGTCTACAAACCATTTGTCTGTACTCATCAAACACTAATTCACTTCAACACTGAATCATGCATTTACCTTTGAACCTCTCAATCTTTACATGGAGCCCAATGGGACTATTAATGAAATTAATTGCTTTTCTAGACTGAGGTCTTAAGGTATTTCTGGGTTTTGTTTGTTTGTTTTGTATATCCATACATCACAGAGAAAATGTTTTATGAAAGTATTTTTCATGGAATGAAAACTAGATTATAGTAGTTACATCCTCATTTTTAAAAACTGCAAAAAATCTCCTCTGTAGTCTGCCATTTTTTATTTTTAAACAAGTAATACCAACAGTGATAAGTAAAAAGTTAGTGGCTTGAGATCACTGCTGATATTAATAATGCTGAATACTGTGCCTTTACTTTTGGAAATAACCTCTACCCTGAAGATGTGCAAACTAACCAAACCAAAATATGGAGAAGAAAACAGAGTTGCTTAAGATAACACAACAAAGAAATGACCAAGACAAGCAAAGAACTGAGTGACTCTTCCTTATAGTTTGGTATCTCACACTGCCCCAAACCTAAATCTTTTCTCCATTGTTGTGCATTACAGGTTGCTTCCCTAAAGATTTTAACATCAGTCTCTTTTGTGTCTTCCATTGATGCCCAAGTACTTTCTAAGTCATGGCTGTATGTGCCAACTACCACACTTTAATACACAGCCCTAGGGTTATGTTGAAATAATAGCTAAAAATTACAGCAGATTTTCTTGCATAATGAGAAATCAAGCAATAACTTTAGAAAGTTCCATAGTAGTGTTTTCTTTTGCACACTATGAGCAGTGGAAGTCAATAGACCCCAACGAGAAGTCATGAAATGATTTAAGAATTTAAGCACTTATCTATCTCTTGAGATTATGATTTAAACAGTATTCACTGTTTATATTATAATAAATAAAATGAGGTACTGCAGTATTCATAATGTTACAGATTAAACATGAGAGAAGATCAACTTCGATGATCAAAAGAAGGAAGTTAAACAATTTTTCTTAGTTATTTGGACACAACTGGCTGTAGAGGAGGAAATACAGTACCATTTCTGAATGTACAGCTCTCATATGATAGCTTACAGGTGTGTTGATGATTCATACAAAATGTCAGAATTTAATTTACTGTATAAATTAAATTGAACCTTCAATTTTGATAATTTCCATAGCAAGAAAAAAGACCAATAAAATCAAGCAAGTTTATTACAATGTGAGACTAGAGAATTTGCACTTACCCTGCAGCCTTTTAAAAATACAGTACATTTATTATGTGATATTTGAAGTAATAGAATTTGCTTTTTCATCTATAATAATTTTAAAGTATAAACAGATAAACCCTGAAAAAGCCCTTAAATATGGAGCAAATTAAATCTGATTTGTTGGCAGTAAAGGTTACTTTCATACTTCAGTTCCATTCATAGTTACATAAAAAGATTTTTAGGAAACACTAAGAAATACCTACCATTATCACATTTATATGAACAGTGTAGTTACTGTCAAAATCAGTGTTCATGATGATTTCTAATTTGTTAATTGATTGTCTGTATTATGAGTCAGATCTCTCAGATGATATACGGATTCACATTTCAAACTTTTTGATGTTTACTTCACCACATTTAGGACAAGCTTGATCATTTTCCAGTGAATAAAGTTTTAGCAATATGACCATGTTACACTGTGTGTTGGAAATTTTTGAAGAACATGACAATAATTTCTTTCTTCTTTCCTCTCCCTTCCATCTCTCTCTACTCTCCCCACTTACATATTTTTTGTAAAAAGAGATTCTATGCATCTTCACATCTGTGCAACTACAGTGTAGGATGAACTTCAGTAGGTTTATGCTTGGATACACAGTGTATGGATGATCTTTTGCTGAGATGAAACACAAAATACATAGACTACTTTAGACATGGTTGAAACCCTCCAGATAAAAAGCTAGTCAAGCAAGGTAGAAGTCTATTTTATATACTCTGTTTCCTAGTTTACCTTTTGTTTGTTTGTTTGTTTGTTTTTTCTTTTCTACTCATTTTCTCTGTTCTGTTTTGCAAGACAAGTTATAATATTGGATAATTATTTACAGTATAATTTCTATAAGGCAACATCACAGTTTCTCTTCAGAATTAGCCACTAACAAAGGATCTTAGTGACTGAAGTACTTTAAACAAAATGCTACAATTACATTGGTATGGTATTAATTTTAGAAGATAACTGGGTGATAATGCTAAAATTAGATCTTCCACTTCTCTTGAAAGAAGAAATATATGAAAATAGCACTGTTATGTCTCTCTGGGAGGATCTCTCCAAAAAGAAATTCCATTTCAAACCTTGTTATTTTTATCTGTCTGTTTTATTTAACTATTATTTTGTCTTCTGACATCTATGTATGTCCATGTTTGCTTTGGGGTTTTTTGAGGGGAGAGTCCTGATTTCTGTCTCATAAACATAGATCTTTTAAAATATAGTTTTGGAAAGAAAAAGTAAACTCTGAGTTCCCTAAAGAGACAAAGGTAGACAAAAAGCCACCTGGTCCACAAAACAAATATACAGTAAATTCAGCTACAAAGCCTGGTGAAAATTTCAGCATTGATTCTCTTATAATAATTCATTTATTATAAGCTTTGCAAAGGCCAAAGTTATTAAATTAACACACACACACACAAAAAAAGTGCTTGATATTCAAAAAATTCTGACACAACAGAAGAACAGTTATCTTAAAAAATGCTGAATATTCATTACTGTTTCAGAGAAACTTTTTAATAAGTTTCATTTTGTACTTCAAATTTGTGGGTTACAAATTCATACATAAATGGCACATAATGGTCTAAATGAAAAGAAAGGGCTTTTTTCATCTCAGAATGCAAATGAAAAAAATGCATGTACATTTCTCTTAAAATTGTTCATCTTCATTCTCTCTACCTACTTCTGTTCAGCAAAAATTACAAAAGGGCTAGGGGAGAGCAATTATGAGATTATGCAAGTACTGCAGTACAGCATTAACATCACTTACTCTTATTGCACAGTCATAAAGAGCAGTTTGTTAAAAAAAATAAATTTATTGACATCTTTTACATAGGGTAATCTATTGGGAAGTAAACCTTTCAAACAGGATGGCCAGCTGCTCTCTGGATGGTAATGACAATCTCTGTTACACCTTCAGCTGGAGGTGGTGAGACTACCTGGGCTGCTCTTCTGCTCTCTCCTCATGACCCATCTGATCCATAGGCCTATGTTACTGTGTCTTGTCAAATCCAGTATCCCATCAACACTGAGGCTGCAGCACCATACCCTCAGAACCACCTTGCAGCAAGACTGAGCACGCACACCAAGTAGGCACAGAACCAAATGTATACAATATACATAAAAGTGCATACACAGGTACTTGTTGGTGGCCACACAAATCAAAACAGACAGACAGGCACACTCCACAGCCACACAAATACAAAGAGCAGCTCCTTGCAATGGCTGATTAGGATAACAGTCTACTAGCTGGAAAGTCTTTTATATTTTTAAAATTTATATTATATAGAGTATACAATCATAGTGCATCTCAAGTTGGAAGAAACCCATAAGGATCAAGAGACTCACTTCTCTTCACAGGACTATGTAAAACTAAACCATGTGACTAAGAGTGTTGTGCAGATGCTCCTTGAGCTCTGATATGCTTGGTGCTGTGACCACTTTCCTGGTCAGTCTGTTGCAGTGGCTGACCACCCTCTCAGTGAAGAATCTTTTCGTAATGTCCAGCCTAAACTTCCTCTGACACAGTGTAATTGTTTGAAAACAAACCAGTGAGAGACTCCAAGTCAGAAATACAATTTAATGAGAAAAAATAAAATAAAAGCAATAATACAAAGGAAAACCACAGACAGAGTCAGAATACAACCTGACACTCTGTAGTTAGGGTGGTGGTAGCAGTCCAGATGAAACAGTGGTCTCGTAGAAAAGATCTGGTAGCTCTTGTCCTCTGGAAATCCAGTGGGTAAGCCCTCTGTGCTGTACTGAACCCCAGTTTATATCCAGGTGGGAGCACTTGGTTCTTCCCCCTGGGCAGAGCATCTCACAATGGGTTGATATCAGTCTGTGAGTCATGCAGTGGGTCCTTGATGGTCCATTAAACAGAAATAGCTCCTGGGGGGAGTTCTGTATGAGTCATGGAGCAAGGCATGGATGGGCCCATTAAGAGGGAGGACTCCTCCTGCTGGGTGGGAAGGTGTTAACATCTCCCGGGACCTCTTTCCTTATCTGTTGTACCCTGGGGTGTGAGGTCTGTCCTGGGCAGCTGCTACCCATGATTTTCTTAACAGCCCATGAGCAGTGCCATAGAGGGTATAGAATACACAGTTTTTGGTTCTACCCACATAAGGATAAAATGGTCCCAGCCCCTGTAACCATGACACACAGCTTCATTCTACTTCCCCGTGTCCTATCAGCAGTCACCAGATTATCTATCTATCCAACTATCTATACAACTATCTATCCAACTATCTATCTATCTAAACATATAAGTAAAAATAGGTATGTACAATGTGGATCCCTCCATCAGCTGGACTCAGACACCCAGTACTCTCAGTAATCACCTCTGGACTACACACACACACACACAGAGTGACACAGAGCTACACATATAGAGTGGATCAATTCAATAACTTGGCTCAGGCACACAGTCCATACAGTAGTCAGCTCTGGTTTGTTAACTCTCCTTAGTTAATTCCCATACACACACATACACACAAATGAGCTTCAGCTGATCCCAGCCTATAGTGTCTCCAGCAGCTAGCTGGGACTCTTCTGGTCTCTCCAATAAACTTCAGGAGTTTCCCTCACCTATACACTCCCCTGGTTCCCAAACCACTTCAACCACTTCATCCAGACAGTGCAACTTTATCCTCGCTAGGAACCACCACAATCCCTCATTTACATTCACTTGCTCCAGGTTCTGCACCATGAGCCCCTGTAACCTGAGGTCCCGCTTCAGCTGCTGGCAATCAGATACCAACCCTTCAACCTCTTCAACCCTATTCCCTGCCCCTC